>NC_142814.1:51102052-51372430 GCF_049724085.1 Artemia sp. Qi Xiang Cuo
TAGATCCTAGTTTAATCCTAGAATATTACCATCCGGTCAATTTGATTGTGATGCACAGCCGTTATCTCAGATTCGCCTGGAAAGGAGTAGTTGCAGTAGTGTTAATTTCTGTATATGGTCAGTTGGCCATCAGATTTAAAGGGAGATGCATCCAATTGTGCCATTTGTCATGCAGAGGCATAATTTGCTAGGAGGACCAGACCCCAGCTGAAATTTAGCGTCTTCAAAAATCTTGTCAAAACTAAGATAGGCCGACATAATTCAAGCATCCACCGAAACAGATCAGTTTTCTTCAGTATACCTTTGCCTTTATGGTACTATAGGGCTCATTTTTCACTGCCATTCCCACTTGACTTGGGAAATCGGCTCCAACTTTGCCCCCCCCAAAAAAAAAATTGACGAGATTACGCCGCTGTTGTGATACAGTTTAAGAGATAAAAAGGGGATCCCATCAAATTGACCGCATGGTAGTGTTGTTAAACATTGGTAAAAGCAATGTCCTTGTCATTTACTTTCACATCCTGCTACCACAGCCACAAATGTCAAAACCTGCTCAGAAAAAAACGTAAAAAGACGGGATTCTCTGATGATACTAAACGAGAAAGTGATTACGAACTTTCTACAGCCCCCTCTTACTTGGCTGTGCTCAACCTGGGCAATCTATGAGTCTATTCGGCTCATAATTCATCTAAACCCTAGTCTTCCAGGAGACGGCACTCACATGACCTGCTAATCACGAAGTAATCAAATTCTGTTCGTCACGACTGGACTTTAAAGACCTCTGGAGCCTGAACACACTGCAAGCGTCGGGCTTGTCCCAATCATATGTTAGAAGTTTCCGTCAAGTGTGATAACTAAGAACATTTTGTTTATTTGTGCACATCCTTTAGAAGTAGGACAATTAAGCTTTCATTTACGGAAAATAAAATTTTTTTATCAGTTACACTATTCAAGCTTCGGTCAATTGACGAAACTTTCAAACTTGCTTTCGGCCAATTGACCCACAGAAGAGCTTCTATGACGTTTCTCTTTTATGACGGTGGTATTCTAATGTTAAAGAAGTCAAACTTAACTGCATTGTGACTGCCAACTTCGGGTTTTGCGAAACTCCAAGAAAATAAAGATGAAAATGGTTGAAAATCAACATTTTGTAAAAAAAAGTCGAATGATCAAATTGGTGATAAATTAATAACACATTGGATAAGTTATGTATCCAGTTAAATATTTCGCATCTACTACAGACATTTGCTAGATTTCTCTAGGAAGCAATTGCTTATGACCCATTTATAATGAAGTTTACTAATACCGATATTTAGCAAGTGCAACTTTGAGCCAATCAGAAAATTCCATGAGAAATCTTATTGAAAAAGTCCTATGGAATATCTCATTGTGAATTAGTCTTTAGAATGACAATGCTTGTTAAACCAAGAGATGCTGTAGATAAAGTTTTAACAGAAGGATGGCATGGTTCTGAGAAGGAGAGAGAATTCGTCGATGAAAAATTTTTACTCTTTGATTATTAATTGAGCAGTGTCAGGGTTGCCACCCGGTGAGAAAAATCACTAGATTTTAGTGATTTTTTGGTTGATTTAGTTATTTTCTTAAACAATTAAATGATTTATGTGCTGATTTAGTGATTTTTTGTTAAGGCAATATAAAAAATCACTAGAAATAATGATAAATCACCATGGTTAGCAACTCTGATCAGACCCTTTAATCCTCTGTTTTATAGATTATGAGCAGGCATTTGATTCAGCTGAATGAAAAGCTTTAGTGAAGATCGTATCCTTGTCCCGTACGCCAAATAAGTGCATGAAAGTGATTAGTGCCATGTACGAGAAAAATGTTGCTGCGGCCAAGGTTAAAAGTGAGGTTAGTAGTTCAGCTGAGGTGTAGAAACAGGAGTTAAGCAGGGTTTATTCACTGCTTCAAAAAGAGGTTAGTAGTGAGGTTAATAAAACCTCACTTAAAAGTGAGGTTAGTAGCAGGGGCGTCGTTTGGGGGTGGCAAAAGGGGGGGGGGCAGTTGCCCCCCCCAATAATCTGAAGAAAACAATCATTACACACCCCATGCCCTTTGACTATCCAGATATGGACCCCTCTTGCCCCCCCCCAATAAAAAAGCTGGAGATTCACCCCTGGTTAGTAGTTCAGGTGAGGTGTAGAAACAGGTGTTAAGCAGGGTTTATTCCCAATGTCTGTTTATGAAAATTTTTTTGTGAATTTGTCCTAAGAAACGCGACAAAACCCAAAGGAGAATATGGAATCAGACGGGAACGTAACATTTTTCCTAACTTAATTTATGCAGGTTATCTGAGCGTCCCAAATAAAAATGTTAGTAATTTGAATGAATTTTTTTGAGGCTTTAAGAGAGGCTAAAAATAAGTTTGGAAATTAATGCTAAAAGACTGAGTCGCTTAGACTAGGGCTGAATGACAATGAAGAGGAGATATTGGGCAACGAGAATATGAATCAAGTAGATAGCTTTACGTGCCCAGGTAGCATTTTTTAATAAAGATGGGGGGTGCAGTGAAGATGTAAACAGTAGAACAGCCGAGTCACAGGGTGTATTCATAGTCAAAAAGTTGGGAGGAATATAGGATATAAATCTACGACTTTTTGGAGGGAGTAAGGATTGCTGATAGTGAGTGAGTAAGGAGGGTTTTGTGATGGACGACGCTTACCCGTATAATTTTATAAACTTCAGGTTTCTTGTTGATTTGTTTATTTGACTGAATTCCTTTTCTTATAAAGAAGGAACTAAGATTAGAATATTAGAAGCCACGGAAGTGACATGTGTCAAGTGAAGCTTTTAAAAGTGGGCGCATCTAAAGACAGAGAAAGATATATTGTACTGGTGCGTTATATAGGCCTTTACAGGGAAACCAGTCACGAAAAACCCCGACAGACGGTTTAATTCAGAAAACCGCTATGGAGTAATGCAATGCAAAGCGTGGTTTTCATTGCGTTTACGATATTTAAATTGTTGCTTTTTGGGGTTTAGGGGGGGGCGGTACCTAGGTTAGGTTAGGTTACGTATTTAATATATGCTATGCTTTACCCCCCCCCCCCCTAATGTGCAAATATATAGCCCAAATTTGTTTATAAACTATTATATATTCATCCTATTTTATTTCATTAGCATTAACCAAACTTGACTTTAAAGGCCCATAAAATGCACCAGTACCAAATTTATCAAGTGTTCTTCAAAGGAATTGTCTAAAGGTAGTCTCGTATACTCGTTTGACCCAGGCCAAATGAAAAGAATGTCGTCACCGATTGGAAAGGGAAGCAGTGAAAAGGAAGGCATTAATATAAATTAAAAGTTCATGGGAGGGGGTAAGAGTTCATGGGAGGGCGGAAGAGGAGCAGGCTAAGTTGTGTTGGACTCAGGTTGCTTGGGCTCCACTTATTTGCAAGTAGTAGTATTAACAATGATCGGTTCCTATAGTGGGACTAACTCTAGATTCTCATTCTTATATAGTACTTATGTCTAACTGGCCTTACGCAGTCACCACGAAACATTCACCAAGTTTCACTCTTCCTTCAACAAGTCAAACGATTGAAACCTGAAGCATTTTTTATTAAAAAAAAAAAAAAACTTCAAACGAACAACAGTGGGTCTAGAATTTGATAATTTACAAAATAATCAAACAAAATTTTTTTTTCAGCTGCCAAAATATTTCAACCATTGATTTCAAGGCCTTGATTTTGAGCAAAAATTTTAAAGAGCATTCGACTCCCAATATAGGGGCCAGGGTTTCAAGCAAAATGATGTGTTTTATTTTAGGTATATTCCTTTTTGGGTAATTTTTCGATAGAATTTTCGTTATTTTCGCTACGTTTATAGATACAAATCATCATTAGGCTATTTTAGACCTGGAGGTGGATTTAAAATTCTACATCAAAGGAGGTAGGTTCTTCTCTCTTCGCAGGTAAGCATTTCAAAAATTGAGTTTTAGAAAGCCTATCCTGTTTTATGGGGTCTATAAAAACAAGATTTGTCGGTAATTCCTTTTTCTTTTTTTAATAGTGTTATTCTATCTAACCCATCCCGTTGGGGGACGACTTGCATTTTGTTTGGCCTTTAGATGCTTGGCCAACAAGGACGATCTTTGGTAATCTGTCATCCATCCACAGAACGTATCCAGGCCATTTCAACCTTTCTCTCATTATAGCGCCAATAAGCGGGATTGAACTTTTCGTACAGCTTACTGTTAGAGATACTGTCAGTCAGACGGGTATCAAAAACAATCCGTAGGTATTTTCTCTGGAAAATATCAAGCAAATCCACATCGTTCTTTCGGAGCGTCCACACTTCGATATCATGCTTGACAGAACCATACCTAGTATTTTTCAGAAACATACATGGTGTCTAGTTATGATTCAATAAAAAAAAAACAAGTTTTTTTTAACTGAAAGTAAGGAACGACGTTAAAACTTAAAACGAACAGAAATTATTCCGTATATGAAAGGGGCTGTCCCTTCCTCAACGCCTCGCTCTTTACGCTAAAGCTTTTCATTTTTTAAAAAAATAGAGTTGTAAGAAAGTCAAACTTTAGCGTAAAGAGCGAGGCGTTGACGAGGGGACAGTCCCTTTTATATTCGGAATAATTTCTGTTCGTTTTAAGTTTTAACGTCGTTCCTTACTTTCAGTTATCCGGCACCCCCTTCAAAGCAATGTCCTTTCCCCCATGAAAACTCCCTTCATGGAAAGATCCTCCCACATAAACCCCGACACCCACCCTACCCCACTCACTACCAGAAAAAATCCCCCCTGAAAACGTCTGTATACTTCCCAATAATCAATACTATAGTAGAAGGGGGTGCCAGTCGTGACGGGACTCCTTATATGGGCATAGAATACTGACGGGACTCCAAATAAGGGCATAGAGTCATTAGGGAGAACACGTGGTTAATGGGGTCAATGACCTCTTTTTCCAAGGTCGATGTTGTTGTTGTTGTAAGTGCACGCTCTCAGCGAATGTCAAACACCTGTGCTGTCGACCTCAATTCACCTATCGTGAATCAATAATTCCCCTTAGAAACAACAAATTAATTTCCCCTTTCTTGACAGATCAATCAACCAATGACATCATCTGTCAGACTTTAGAAATTTTCGCATAGAAACGATTCTCCAGGAATAGATCCAAGTCATTAATGTCTTTGCCTCGGAAACAACTCTTTTGGTCGAACTCCCCAGGAGATTAATAGCCCAAGGCCAGGGAAACAATTCTCCAAGAAACATCTTAGCGATGAATTGTTTTAGCGCGGGAATCAGGTTTCTTATTAATTTGAAATGCATTAGCGCAGAGATGCCAAAAACAAAAGGAACACGCTGAATTACGTTTAGGGATTATTTGGGCGAAACTGTTTTAGACAGGTTATGGAACTATTTCGGCGAAACAGTTAGAGACATTTTAAAAGATGATTTTTGAAGAGATTTTAGAAGAGAATTTAATGGTGAAACTCTGTGGTCGTTATAATACACAAGTTTCATTTGAACAGTGTTGTGAGGTCCTCTAACCCAACCCCAAAGGGTTCCAATCCTCCTACCCCAACCCCAAAGGACCTCCCCTGGTCCTCAAAGGTCCCCCAAGCTCCCAAAGGGCCAACCGGCCCCCAAGGGTCCCCCGGACCCCCAAAGGCCATCCCCGGGCCCCCCAAAGGCCCAACGAGCGCCCAACGGACCAACGGGGTCCCAAAGGCCCGCCACCGGTCCCCCAAATTGCCCCAGGGCCCCCCCTGTGCCCCCCGCCCCCCCCCAGCCCGCCCCGTGCTCCCAAGGCCCTCCCTGTGCCCCCAAAGGCCCACCCCCCGCCCCCAAAGGACCTCCGGCCCCGAGAAGCGCCGCCCGGCTGCGCCGTGGGCCCGACAAGTGCCGCAAGATGTGCCTCAGGGCGGTGCCGCGGGTCAGTAAAGCGCCGCAGGGGATGTGCCGCAGGGAGGCACCGCAGGAAAGCGCCGCAGGATGCGCCGCAGGGATGCGCCGCAAAAAAAAGTAAACTAAAAAGTAAAAATTTCGAAATGTTTTCCCCCAAACGCCCTCCTCAGACCCCCAAAGGCCCTCCCCTGGTCCTCAAAGGCCCCGGATCCCCAAAGGCCATCTTCAGACCCCCAAAGGCCCTCCCCTGGTCCTCAAAGGTCCCCCGGGCTCCCAAAGGGCCAACCGGCCCCCAAGGGTCCCCCGGACCCCAAAGGTCCTCCCCCGGGCCCCAAAGGTCCACTGGGCTCCCATAGGCCCTCCCCCGAACTCCAAAGGCCCCCCCGGCTCCCAAAAGACCCCTCAATCCTCAAGGGCCCCCGGATCCCCAAACACCCTCCCAGGGCCCCAAAGGTCCTCCCCCAGTCCCCATACATGCACACAAAAACTTACACCCACACAAAAACTTACACACACACACAAAAACTTACACACACACACGAAAACTTACACACACACACACACACACACACGCCAAAACTTACACACACACACACAAAAACTTACACACACACACACACACAAAAACTTACACATGCACACGAAAACTTACATGCACACAAAAACTTACATGCACACAAAAACTTACACACACACACACACACAACTTACACAAACACAAACACTAAAACTCACACACACACACGAAAAAACAAACACACACACAAAAACAAACAAACACACACGCAAACACAAAAAAACTAACAAATCAACACAAAAAAAACACACAAACAAACACACAAAAAAACATACACACACACACACACACACACAAAACTAACACACACACGCACACGAAAACTTACACACACACGCCAAAACATACACACACAAAAACTTACACAAACACACACACACACACTTATACAAACACACACACAAAAAAATTACACACACAAAAAATAAAACACACACACAAAATTACACACACAAACAAAAAATCACACACACAAAAACTTACACACACACACACAAAAACTTAGACCCACACGCAAAACTTAAATGAACACAAAAACTTACATTCAAAAAAAAAATTACACACACACAAAATATTACACACAAGCAAAAAAACTTACACACACACACAAAAAATTACACACACACACACATGAAAAAATACACACACACGCCAAAACTTACACACACACGCCAAAACTGACACACACACACACAAAAACTTGAATACACACACACACAAACAAACTTACACATCCACACGAAAACTAACATGCACACAAAAACTTACATGCACACAAAAACTAACACACACAAACACACAAAAAAAAAACACACACACACGAAAACTAACACACACACGCCAAAACTTACACACACACAAAAACTTACACACACACACACACACACAAAACTTACACATGGACACAAAAGAACTCACACACACACGCACAAAACTTGCACACACACACACACACACAAACATAAACAAACTCAAAAGAACTATTTCATGCACACACTCCATATCTTACACACACAAAATAATTCACACACACACACACACACACACACAAAAATTTACACATGCACACAAAAACTTACATGCACACAAAAACTTACATGCACACAAAACTTACACACACACACACACACACACAAAACTTACACACACACACACACTAACACTCACACACACACTCCAAAAATGACACACTCAAAATTACATACACACACACACATACACTAAAACTCACACATGAACAAAAAAAAAATAACACACACAAGCAAAAAAAATAACAAAAAAAAACAAAAAAAAAAAAAAACAACACAAACACTAACTAAAAACAAACAAAGAAAAATATAAAAACAAAAATAAAATAAAAATGATAAAGAAAAATTATACAAAAACACAAGAATAATTAAACACACACGTAAAGAATTTCACTCACACACACACAAAAACTAACACACACACACACACACAAAAACCAACACAAGCAGACTAAAACTAACAACCTAACAAAAAATAAATTGCACACAAAAACTAACACACACACACACACACACACACACACAAACACACACCAAAACTAACACACAAACCCCAAAACTTACACACACACAAAACTTACACACACACACACACACACAAAAACTTACACATGAACACAAAAAAAAACACACACACAAATGAACAAAATATTACACACACACACACACACAAACTTACACACACACACACGATAAATTAAAAAAACACACCAAAACATACACACACAAACACTTACACGAAAACAAAAACAAACATACACAAAAACTAACAACCACAATAACAAAACTCACACACACACACAAACACACAAACTGACACACACAAACAAAAAACTTATATCCACACGCAATAGACTTAGACACACAAAAACTTACACACACACACAAAAACTTACACCCACACGCAAAAACTTACATGCACACAAAAACTTACATGCACACAAAAACTTACACACACACAAAACTTACACACACGCACAAAACTACACACACACACAAAACTTACACACACACACACGAAAACTTACACACACACACAGAACTTACACACACACACACACACACACACAAGAACTTACACATGCACACGAAGGCTTACATGCACACAAAAACATACACACACGCACACAGACTTGCACACACACGTCAAGACTTACACACACACAAGCAGACACACACACACACACACACACACACAAACTTACACACACACACACAAGAACTTACACACACACACACACAGACTTACACACACACACACACAGACACACACACACACACAAAGACTTACACACACACACACAAAGCTTACACACACACAGAGCACTACGCACACACACAAACACACACACGCACAAAGACTTACACACACACACAAACACACACACACACACACACACGAAGACTTACACACACACACGAAGACTTACACACACACACGAAACACACACACACACAAACACTTACACACACACACACACACAAGACTACACATGCACACAGGCACACACATGCACACAAAAACTTACACACACACACACAAAGCTTACACACACACACAAAGACTTACACACACACACAGACTTACACACACACAAACTTACACACACACGACACACACACACACAAACACACACACACACACACACACACACACACACACACACACACACACACACACACACACACACACACACACACACACACACACACACACACACACACACACACACACACACACACACAAGAGCTTACACACACACAAACACACACAAAAACTTACACACACACACAAACTTACACACACACACAAAACTTAGACACACAAAGACTTACACACACACACACAAAACTTACACCCACACGCAAAAACTTACATGCACACAAAAACTTACATGCACACAAAAACTTACACACACACACACAAAAACTTACACACACACACACACAAAACTTACACACACACAAAAACTTACACACACACACACACACACAAAAACTTACACATGCACACGAAAACTTACATGCACACAAAGACTTACACACACACACACACACGAAGACTTACACACACACAGTCAAAACTTACACACACAAAGCTTAGACACACAAAAACTTACACACACACACACACAAAAACTTACACCCACACTCAAAAACTTACACCCACACGCAAAAACTTACATGCACACACAAACTTACACACACACTCAAACTTACACACACACACAAAACTTACACACACACACAAAAAATGACAAACATACACAAAAACTAACGCACACACACACACACACACACACACACACAAAAACATACACATGCACACGAAAACTTACATGCACATAAAAAATTACATGCACACAAAAATTTACAAACACGCACATGATATTACACTCACACAAATAATCTAACACAAACACTATAAAACTTACACACACGACAAATAACACAAACACACACAAAAAATAACATACACACAAATTAAAACATACACACACACGCCATATCATACACACACACACAAAACTTACGCAAACACACACACACACACAAAACTTACACAAGCACACGAAAACTTACATGCACACAAAACTACATGCACACAAAAACTTACACACACACACACACACACACACAAACTCACACACACACACACACACACACGAAAACTTACACACACACAAAAACTTACACACACACACAAACACACACACACACACACACACACACACAAACACAAATGCACACGAAAACTTACATGCACACAAAAACTTACACACACACACACACACACACAAAACTCACACACACACACACAAAAACTTACACACACACACAAAAACTAACACACACACAAAAACACACACACACACACACACAAACACACAAAAACTAACACATGAACACAACAAAACTCAGACACACACATGCCAACAAAATTACAAACACACACACACACACACAAACATAAACGCAACAACACGACAAATCACTAGAACACACCAAATAATACACACACAACAAAATACACACACACACACACACACACACACACACACACACAAAAAACATACACACACACACAAACACACACAAACATACAAACACACACAAACACATACACCCACACACAAAAGCATAGACACACAAAAACATACACACACACACAAAAACTTACTCACACACGCAAAAACTATCAAGAACACAACATCTACCATGCACTCACTATATTACACACACACAAAAACTTAAGAACCAGCACAAAAACTTACACACACACACACAAAACACACACACACAAAACTTACACACACACACACACACACTAAAACAAGAACACGCACTCTTACAAGTCATCGCAATAAAAAAAACACACAAACACACGAAAACTAACACACATACACGAACAAACAAACACACACAAAATCTTAGACACACAAAAACTTACACACATACACAAAAAAACTTACACACACACTCAAAAACTTAAATGAACACAAAAACTTACATGCACACAAAAAATTACACACACAAAAACTGACACAAAGTCACAAAAACTAACACATACACACACAAACTTACACACACACACACTAAAACTTACACACACACACGAAAAATTACACACACACACGACAAAACTTACACACACACAAAAAATTACAAACTAACCATATCACAGTTACATTCTCTTAATTTTTCAAATTTCATTTTGAATTTCTGTCGTGAAATGCAAGAGTGGAAATATTTCAGTAGTGACTTGTTTGGCTTTACCTTCTCACAGTTAATATTCTCTTGATTTTTCGAAGTTAATTTTGAATTTCTGTCATGAAATGCAAGAGTTGAACAAGTGGGGTCTTAGTCCACCAACTTGACTGGTGGAAATACAATAGATCCAGAGTGGGCTACCAGACCACCAGCCGGAATGGTGGACAGTCACTCGCTCGGACTTAGGGGCCCAGTCCACCAGGCCGAATGGTGGACATCCACGAGCTCACTATGGGGGTCTCAGCCTACCAGTCTGACTGGTGGAAAGTCACTGTTTAAGTTAGGTTAGGTTAACGTATCCTGAGGGCTCATGATAAGTTAACCTAACCTTTTCCGGCGAGTATGGTTAGGTTAGGCTAGATTAAGTTAGGTTAGGTTAAGTTAGGTTAGGTTAGCCCATGTACGCTTCACTTAGGTTAGCTTAGGTTAGGTGAGAGACAGGCCAAAAAGTTAGGTGTATGATTAGGTTAGGTTAGTTTAGATTAAATTAGGTTAGGTTAAGTAAGGTTAGGCCAGGTTAGCCTACGTACGCGCGCGTACGTAGGCTAACCTAGCCTAACCTAACTTAACCTAATTTAATCTAACCTAACCTAATCATACACCTAACTTTTTGCCTGTCTCTCACCTAACCTAAGCTAACCTAAGTGAAGCGTACATGGGCTAACCTAACCTAACTTAACCTAACCTAACTTAATCTAGCCTAACCTAACCATACTCGCTGGAAAAGGTTAGGTTAACTTGTCATGAGCGCGCATGATAAGTTAACCTAACCTAACTTAAACAGTGAATTTCCACCATTCAGACTGGTGGACTGAGACCCCAATATTGAGCTAGTGGATTTCCACCATTCAGGCTGGTGGACTAAGACCCCAATACTGAGCTAGTGAATTTGCATCGTTCAGGCTGGTGGACTGGGACCCCAATACTGAGCTAGTGGATTTCCACCATTCGGGCTGGTGGACTAAGACCCCAATATTCCAACTCTTGCATTTCATGACAGAAATTCAAAATGAACTTCGAAAAATCAAGAGAATGTAACTGTGAGAAGGTAAAGCACAACAAGTCACTACTGAAATATTCCAAATCTTTCATTTCACGACAGAAATTCAAAATGAAATTTGAAAAATTAAGAAAATTTAACTGTGATATGGTGAATGTGTAAGTTCTTGTGTGTGTGTAAGTTCTTGCGTGTGTGTGTGTAAGTTTTCGTGTGTGTGATGTAGTGTTAATGTGGGTGTGTTTAATATTTTTTTTGTGTGTTTTTAAGTTTTTGTGCGTGAGTTTTTATTTTTGTGGGTGTTATATTTTTATTGCATGTAAGAGTGTGATTGAATATAAGTTTTTGAGTGTGGGTTGTATTTTGTTTGTGTGTGTATGTGTAATCTTTTGTCTGTATTTTACTTTTTTTGTTTAAGTTTTTAAGTTTGTGTGGGTATTTTTTCGTGTGAGAGGGTTTTTGTATGTGTTTTTGTTATGGTTATTTTTCGTGTCCTTTTGTAAATTAATTTGTGTGGGGGTGTTTGGAAGTTTTTGTGTGTGTGTAAGTTTTTGTGTGTGTGTGTAATTGTTGGTGCGTGGGTTTAATTGCTTTTATGGTTTTAATTGTTTTTTATCTGGCCAGTTTTTGTTTGAATTTTATTTTGTGAAGGTGTGTGTTAGTTTTTGTGTGTGTGTGTTAGTTTTTGTGTGTCTAAGCTTTTTTGTGTGGGTGTAAGTTTTTGTGTGTGTGTGTAATTTTGTGTGTGTTTGTGTGTGTGTGTAAGTTTTTGTGTGTGTGTGTTTTTGTGTGTGTGTGTGTGTGTGTGTGTAATTTTTTGTTTGTTTGTGTGTGTTTTTTTGATTGTTATTGTGTGTGTGTGTAAGTTTTTGTGTGTGTGTCTGTGTGTTTGTAAGTTTTTTTTCGTGTGTGTGTGTGAGATTTTGGTGTCTTGTTGTGTTTGTGTTTGCGTGTGTGTGTGTGTTTGTGTGTTTATTTGTGTGTGTGTTTGTTTTGTTTTGTTGTTGTAAGTTTTGTGTGTGTGTGTGTGTGTGTGTTTGTGTGTGTGTGTGTGTCGTGTGCATGTGTAAGTTTTTGTGTGTGTGTGTGTGTGTTTTGTGTGTGTGTGTGTGTGTGTGTGTGTTTGTTTTTGTGTTAATTTTATTTTTCGAGTGAATGTGTAAGTTTTTGTGTGTGTGTGTTTGAGTTTTTGTGTGTGTGTTAGTTTTTGCGTGTGGGTCTAAGTTTTTTTGTGTGTGTGTGTGTGTGTGTGTGTGTGTGTGTGTTTGTGTGTGTGTGTGTGTGTAAGTTTTTGTGTGTGTGTTAGTTTTTGTGTGCATGTAAGTTTTTGTGTGCATTTGTTAGTTTGTGTGTGTGTGTGTGTGTGTATGTTTGTGTGTGTGTGTAAGTTTTGGCGTGTGTGTGTGATTTATCGTGTGTGTGTGTAAGTTTTCATGTGTGTGTGTGTAAGTTTTTGTGTGTGTGTGTGTAAGTTTTCGTGTGTGTGTGTTAGTTGTCGTGTGTGTGTGTAAGTTTTTGTGTGTGAGTGTTATAGTTTGTGCGTTTTTGTAAGATTGTGTGATCTTGTTTGTATTTTTTTTGATTTTAGTTTTCTTTTGCTTTTTTATTTTTTGTTTTTTGATGTGTGTTATGTCGTTCTTGTTAGTTTTTGATCGTGTGTGTGTGTGTAAGTTTTTGTGTGTGTGTGTATGTGTTTTTGAGTGTTTGTAATTTTTATTTTGTGTGTAAGTTTTTGTGTACATGTAATTTTTTGTGTGCATTTAAGTTTGGGTGTGTTTATTGATTTGTGTTCGTGCGGGTGTTAGTTTTTGTGTGTGTTCTGTTGTATGTTTGTATTCGTGTTTTCTTTTGTGTGTGTATTTTTCGGGGTGAATGTGTTTATTATTTCGTGTGTGTGTGTGTGTAAGTTTTTGTGTTAATTTATTTGTTAGTTTGAAGGTGTATGTTTGTTTTTGTGTGTGTGTGTGTTAGTTTTTGTGTGTGTATGTTTTCGTGGGTTGGTTTTAGTTTTGTGTGTGTGTGTGTGTATTTTTGTGTGTGCATGTAATTGTGTTTGTGATTTTTATTTTTTGCGTTTGTTTTTATGCTTTTTTTTTTGTGTGTAAGTTGATTGGTGTGTTTGAGATTTTGAGTGGGTATATTTTTTTTTGTGTGTTTGTTTGTGTTTGTGTGTTTTTCTGTGTCTGTTTTTGTTGTTTGTGTGTTTGTTTGAGTGTTGTTTTTAGTTAGTGTCCGATTTTTGTAGTTTGATTTAGAATTTTTTTTTGTGTGTGTGTTTGTGTTTGTGTGTTTTTGTTTGTTTTTTTTTTTTAGTGAGTGTGTTCATGTGTGTTTTAATTTTTTTGTTTGTTTGTGTTTTAGTGTGTTTGTTTGTGTAAGTTTTGGCGTGTGTGTGTATGTTTTAGTGTGTTTGTGTTAGTTTTTATGTGTGTGTAAGTTTCTGTGTGTGCGTGTAAGTTTTCGGGCGTGTGTGTGTAAGTTTTCGTGTGTATGTAAGTTTCGGTGTTAATGTTAGTTGTTGTTTGATTTTGTAAATTTTTTTTTATGTGTGTGTGTGTTTGTAAGTGGTGGTGTGTGTTTATTTTTTTGCGAGTGTGTGTGTACTTGTTATTGTGTTTAAGTTTGTTTTCGTGTGTGTGTGTGTGTACGTTTGTTTGTGTGGGTGTATTAGTTTGAGCGTTATTGTTATTGTGGTTTCTTTCGTATTATATCGTGTTTTAGATTAAGTTTTTGTGTGTGTGTGTGTATTTTTTTGATTTTTTGTGTTAGTTTTTGTTTTTGTTTGTGTTTGTGTAAGTTTTTGTGTGTGAAAGTTTTTGTGTGTGTGTGTGTATGATTGTGAGTAAGTGTTTAAGTTTTGTGTTTGTGTGTGTGTGTAATTTTTTTTGTGTGTAAGATTTTGTGTGTGTAAGTTTTGAAGTGTGTGTAAGTTTTCGTGCGTGTGTGTATAGTTTTTGTGTGCATGTTAGTGTTCGTGTGCATGTGTTAGTTTTTGTGTGTGTGTGTGTGTGTGTGTTAATTTTTGTGTGTGTGTGTAAGTTTTGGCGTGTGTGTGTAAGTTTTGGTTTGTGTGTGTTTAAGTTTTTGTGTGTGTGTGTATTAGTTTTGGCGTTTTTTGTATTTTTTTTGTGTGTGTAAGTTAGTGTGTTATGTTATTATAGATTTAGCATTTTTTAATTTGCGTTTGTGAGAAAGTTTTTGTGTGTGTGTGTATTTTATTTTTTGTCTATTATTTAGCTGTTTTTTGATAGTTTTTTGTTTTTTTTTTTAAGTTTGTGTGTGTGTGTGTGTGTGTGTGTAATTTTTTTTGTGTGTATTTTTTGTTTGCATGTGTTTGTTTTTTTTTTTCTGTTTGAGTTTGTGTGTAAGTTTTTGTGTGTGTAAGTTTTGGCGTGTGTTTTTTTTTTTTAGTGTGTGTGTGTGTTTTTTTTGTGTGTGTGTGTGTTTATGTAAGTTTTTCTGAGTGTGTGTGTGAGTTTTTTTTGTGTTCATGTGTTAGTTTTTGTATATGTGTGTGTGTGTGTGTAAGTTTGTGTGTGTGTATAAGTTTTTTAGTGTGTGTGTGAGTTTTAGTGTGTGTGTGTGTGTGTTAGTTTTGTGTGTGTGTGTGTGTGTAATTTTTTGTGTGCATGTTTGTTTTTGTGTGCATGTTAGTTTTCGTGTGCTTTTGTAATTTTTTTTGTGTTTGTGTGTGTGTGTGTTTAAGTTTTTGTTTGTGTGTGTGTGTAATTTTTTATGTGTGTGTGTTAGTGTTCGTGTGTGTGTGTTTAAGTTTTTGTGTGTGTGTAAGTTTTGGCGTGTGTGTGTAAGTGTTTGTCTTTGTGTTTGTAAGTTTGTGGTGTGGGTGTGTGTGGTAGTTGTGGTGGTTGTTTTTTTGAGTTTTTTTTGATTTAAGGGGTAAGTTTTTGTGTGTTATTTAGCTAGTAAGTTTTTGTGTGTGTGTATTTTGCTTCGGGGGTGTGTGTTTGTTCGTATATGTGTGTGATTAAGTTTGTGTGTGTGTGTGTGTGTGTAAGTTTTTGTGTGCATTATTTCTATAGTTTGCATGTATTTTATCTTGGTCATTTTAATTTGTGTTTGTGTGTGTTTTCGTGTGTAAGTTTTTGTGTGTGTAATAGATTTCGATATGGTTAATTTTAACGTGTGTGTGTGTGTAAGTTTTGTGTGTGTGTTTTTTTTTGTAATTTATTGTTAGTTAGTTTTTGAGTTTTTTTGTGTTCATTTTTTAGTTTTTTTGTGATGTTTTGTTTGTGTTTTTAATTTTTTGTGTGTTTGTAAGTTTTGGAGTTTGTGTGTTTGTTTTAGTGTGTGTGTGTGTGTTAGTTTTGTGTGTGTAAGTTTTTTTGTGAATGTTAGTTCTTGTCTGAATGTTTGTTTTAGTTTGCTTGTTTAAGTTTTTGTTTGTGTGTTTGTGTGTAAGTTTTTGTGGGTGTGTGTTTTTGTTTGTGTGCGCGTGTGTGTATGTTTTTAAGTGTTTTTGTAATTTTTCATGTGTGTGTGTGTGTAAGTTTGTTTTTGTGTCTTTAAGTTTTTGTGCGTGTGTGTAAGTTTGTGTGTGTGTGTATGTTTGTTTGTGAAAGAATGATTTTGTGTGCTTTTATGTTTTTGAGTGATTGTGTAAGTTTTTGTGTTTGTGTGTGTAAGTTTTTGTGTGTGTATTCAGTTTTTTTTGGATGTAAGTTTTTTGTGTGTGTGTGTGTAAGTTTTTGTTTGTTTGTGTGTTTGTGTGTGTAAGTTTTTTGTGTGTGTGTGTGTATAATTTTGTGTTTGTGTGTGTGTGTTTAAGTTTCTGTGTGTGTAAGTTTTGGCGTGTGTGTGTAAGTTTTTGTGTGTGTGTGTGTTAGTTTGTATGTTTGTTTGTTTTGTTTTGTAAGTTTTTTTGTGTGTGGGGGTTAGAGTTTTTTTTGTGGTCTTTTTTAAGTTTTTGTTGGTGAGTGTGTGTGTGTGTAAGTTTTTGTGTGTGTGTATTGGTTTGCGTGTGTGTGTGAGTGATCGTGTGTGTGTGTGTGTAAGTTTTGTGTGTGTGTGTGTGTAAGTGGTGGTTATCAGTAAATTCATTGTGTTAACTTATTTTTTAGTTAGAAGGTTTCTGTGTGTTTGTGTGTGTGTGTGTAAGTTTTTGTGTGTGTGTGTGTAAGTTTTGGCGTGTGTGTGTAAGTTTTCGTGTGTGTGTGTATGTTTTCGTGTGTGTGTGTAAGTTTTTGTGTGTGTGTGTGTAAGTTTTTGTGTGTGTGTAAGTTTTTGTGTGCATGTATGGGGACTGGGGGAGGACCTTTGGGGCCCAAGGAGGGCGTTTGGGGATTCGGGGGCCCTTGAGGATTGCGGGGTCTTTTGATAGCCCGGGGGACCAGTGGGGTCCGGGGGAGGGCCTTGGGGAGCCCGGGGGACCTTTGGGGACCGGGGGAGGACCTTTGGGGGTCCGGGGGACCCTTGGGGGCCGGTTGGCCCTTTGGGAGCCCGGGGGACCTTTGAGGACCAGGGGAGGGCCTTTGGGGGTCTGAGGAGGGCGTTTGGGGATCCGGGGCCTTTGAGGACCAGGGGAGGGCCTTTGGGGGTCTGAGGAGGGCGTTTGGGTGATAACATTTCGAAATTTTTACTTTTTAGTTTACTTTTTTTTGCGGCGCATCCCTGCGGCGCATCCCGCGGCACTTTTCTGCAGAGCCTCCCTGTGGCACATCCCCTGCGGCACTATCCAGACCCTTAGCACAGCCCGGCGACACATCCTGCAGCGCTCTCCTTGCCCACGGCACACCCGGGCGGCGCGTCTCTGGGCGGGAGGACCGTGGGGGACGGGGGGAGGGCCTTTGGGGGCCCAGGGAGGACCTTGGGGGCCCAGGGGGGGCCTTTGGGGGTCCGGGGGGCATTGGGGGGCCTGGGGGACATTTGGGGACCGGTGGAGGGCCTTTGGGACCCCGTTGGTCCTTTGGGAGCTCGATGGGCCTTTGGGGGGCTCGGGGATGGCCTTTGGGGGTCTGGGGGACCCTTGGGGGCCGGTTGGCCCTTTGGGAGCTTGGGGGACCTTTGAGGACTAAGGGAGGGCCTTTGGGGTTGGGGTAGGAGGATTGGAACCCTTTGGGGTTGGGTTAGAGGACCTCACAACACTGTTCAAATGAAACTTGTGTATTATAACGACCACAGAGCTTCACCATTAAATTTTCTTCTAAATTCTCTTCAAAAATCATCTTTTAAAATGTCTCTAACTGTTTCGCCGAAATAGTTCCATAACCTGTCTAAAACAGTTTCGCCCAAATAATCCCTAAACGTAATTCAGCGTGTTCCTTTTGTTTCTGGCATCTCTGCGCTAATGCATTTCAAATTAATAAGAAACCTGATTCCCGCGCTAAAACAATTCATCGCTAAGATGCTTCTTGGAGAATTGTTTCCATGGCCTTTGGCTATTAATATTCTTTGGAGTTCGACCAAAAGAGTTGTTTCCGAGGCAAAGACATTAATGACTTGGATCTATTCCTGGAGAATCGTTTCTATGCGAAATTTTTTAAAGTCTGACAGATGATGTCATTGGTTGATTGATCTGTCAAGAAAGGGGAAATTAATTTGTTGCTTCTAAGGGGAATTATTGATTCACGATAGGTGAATTGAGGTCAACAGCACAGGTGTTTGACATTCGCTGAGAGCGTGCACTTACAACAACAACAACATCGACCTTGGAAAAAGAGGTCATTGACCCCATTAACCACGTGTTCTCCCTAATGACTCTATGCCCTTATTTGGAGTCCCGTCAGTATTCTATGCCCATATAAGGAGTCCCGTCACGACTGGCACCCCCCTTCTACTTACTATATGTTAACATTGGGTAAAATTCATAACTTTCAGTCCTCCCCCCAGGGACTTCGGGGGATTAAATCATCCCAAGACATATTTATCATATTTCCGATCATGCTGAACAAAATGGCTATCTCAAAAATTTTGATCGGGTGACTTTGGGAAAAAAATGAGCGTGGGAGGGGGCCTAGTTGCCCTCCATTTTTTTGGTCACTTAAAAAAGGGACTAGAACTTTTAATTTCCGTTCGAATGAGCCCTCCCACGATATTCCAGGACCACTGGGTCGATACGATCACCCCTGGAAAAAAAAAACAAAAAAAAAAAAAAAAAACAAATAAACACGCATCCGTGATCTTTCTTCTCGCAAAAAATGCAAAATTCCACATTTTTGTAGATAGGAGCTTGAAACCACTGCAGTAGGGTTCTCTAATACTCTGAATATGATGGTGTGATTTTCATTAAGGTTCTATAACTTTTAGGGGCTCTTTCTCCCTTTTTTTGAAAATCAGCAAAATTTTCTCAGGCGCTTAACTTGATAGGTACGACTAAACTTGATGAAACGGATATATTTGAAATCAGCATTAAAATCTGATTCTTTTGATGTATCTATTGGTATCAAAATTCCGTTTTCTACAGTTTTGGTTACCATTGAGCCGGGTATCTCCTTACTTACAGTTCGTTACCACGAACTGTTTGATATAATTCCAGTTCTGGTGTTTCACGCTGCGTTACACTGGCAACCACCAGGATATCGTAGCCGGGGAAGACCAAGAAACACACTGCGCCGGACCTACCAGAGGGATCTATGCAACCTGTACACCTCCGTTCTACCAGAATGGGAGGACAATACAGCAGCAGGAAACCTGAAGGAAGATTGGCGGCGCCTCCTTGATGCCCCAGGTGCCTCTGGAGGGACAGGCGGAACTAAGGTCTAAGGTAAGGTTTCACAAAATCCAAGAACTTTTAGCTTAATCAAATTCTACTAGTGAAAAATTAAGTACACTTTTCAATTCAGCACCAAGACGTCGAGGCCTGTTTCTGACACTCACTGTTGCTAACAAGTACTGCAAAAATACTTGCTATAAAAAAAGTCAAATTATAAACTGCAAGGACCACCATGGCCACTTCCAGAAGAGGTGTTTTAAATTAACCCATTAAGATTTTCCTAGCCTATTATACAATGGTAAAATTTGGCTAAGCAGGCTATTCCGTTTGCTTTAAAATTATACAATAGAAAACATCTAAGAAAGAAAGACGACAGAATCGGGTTTTGAGCTAGAAACTCTAACTTGAACATCTAGCTCAAATCCCGATTCTGGAAACCCGATTTCTCCCAACTAGCTATTGACTAAAAACGCATCCAGGATTTTTTTTTCCAGAAATGGGGGGGGGATTTTTTCCGAGGGGGGTACAAGAAAGCACATCAAAATGTTTTTTATGTATGTTTTTTATGAATGTTTTTACGAGTCGGACAAACATCTGAGGGGGAAAAACCCTAGCCCCCCTGGATACGGCATTGATGGGCCCATTTTTTTTTTTATTTGGAAAATTAATCTCTTCCAGCTGCAAAATAACTGATAATTTCAGCGCATCAGACCCACATTGAAGTTCCCCCTTAGTCCTTTTTCAAACAGTTCGTGGGAACGAACTGTAAGTAGGGAGCGATGTGGCTCAATAGTAACCGAAACTATAAGAAACAAAATCTTGATAACAATAGATACATCAAAAGAGTCGAATTTTGCTGCTTATTCAAAATATTTAAAATTCATCAAATTTAATGGTACCCATCGAAAGTTACGAGCCTGACAAAATTTGCCCTATTTTTGAAAAAGGGGGAAACACCGCCAAATCATCAAGTAATCTTAATGAAAATCACTACACCAGATTCAGCATACCAGAGAATCCAACTGTAGAGGTTTCAAGCTCCTATAAATACGGAATTTTGCATTTTTTGCCAGAAGAAAGATCATGGATGCGTGTTTATTTGTCCCCCCCACCGCCTAGGGGTGATCATATCGAACCAATGATCTTAGGAGATCGGGAGAGGGCTCATTTGATCGGAAATCGAAAGTTCTAGTACCCTTTTTTAAGTAACTTTAAGTAACCAAAAATATTGGAGGGCAGCTAGCCCCCCCCTAGGTGCTCATTTTTCCCCAAAGTCACCCGATAAAAATTGTGAGACAGCCATTTTGTTCAGCCTAATCAAAAAGTCTAATAACTATGTATTTGAGGATGACTTAATCCTCCACAGTCTCCGGGGGAAGGGCTGCAAGTTATGAATGTTGTCCATTGTTTACATATAGTATTGGTTATTGGGAAGTACACAGACGTTTTCGGTGGGGATTTTCTGCTGGGAGGGGGGTTTATCATGGGGGAAGGGAATTTTCCATAGAGGGGGAGCCGGATTTCCCAGCATTATATTAAAAGATCATTATTTATATTAAAAAATTCAAACTATAGCGTAAAGAGCGAGGTATTGACGAGAGGGTGATCCCCCTCGAATACACAATAATTTATTTTCGTTTTAAGGTTTAATGTTGCTCCTTACTTTCAGTTGAAAAAACTTGTTTTTTTTATTTAATCAGTTTAAGGTCAATTTTAACACAAAAAAAAACAAATTTGTAACACAAAAGCATTTTGTAACTTGGCTCACTTCACACATTTTTATTTTCACCTGCAATCTCGACAAGATAGCAACACAGCAATGACCTACACAGGGGGGAGGGCTACCAGACTTCTAAATCTACTCGAATTTCCGGGCACTCCTTATTCAAATTCTCAAATAGTTTTTTTTTTGTATTATTATCAATGCTTCCAAGACCATATCCAGGATTTTTGTTCATGGGAGGGGTATTTTTGTTCGGAGGTTTTACAGTTTTTTTTTACAAAACATCAAAATTTCTTTATGCACATTGTCAAGACCGTATCCCGGGGGGGGGGGGGTAGGGGTTGTGAACCCCCTCGAGATATATGACTGACTCGTAAAAAAGTAACAAAATACATATCAAGAAATTTCTGATGCGTTTTTAAAGTGTTCTTTGCCCCCCCCACCGAAAAAAAAAATCATAGATACAGCCCTGTGCATTGTTGATACTTTTTTACAGGTCAAACAAAAATCTTGGGGGATTCAAACCCGGTAACGGCCGTCCTAGATATGGCCTGGACTGCCTCATCCCAAAAAACTACACACCCTTTAAGTAAACATTAGAAATATTACCTTCCAATATCGTTTTAAAAACTAATTTAATTTCAACTAGCATGCTAAAAACTTTTGTCTGATGGCTTACTCTATTAAATATTGAAAATCGAATAGCAACAATTAATGCATTGAATGATAAAAGAGAAAAATGATAAAAGAGAACAGGAAAAACTAATAAAATGAATAGCAACGATTTTATATTATTATGAATTAAACACTGTATCAATACCAAAAATTAAAATAGAACAAAAAAAAAATCCCATTTAAGACTTGTCAAATTCAGAGAATTTTATTGCATAGAGAAAATCACGATTAAGGAAGAATTACATGGATTTGCGGATGTTTGATACAAGAAATGAAGTACTTTCGGACTACTGAACTCAAAATTCACCGGTTACAAATTTTCGCAATCTATTTACATCTCGGAATAAACATGGAATTCAATTTTTAAGGATAAAGACACCTGTATAGAGCTTTAGCCCTCCTAATTACAGCTTAGCCCTTTAAGCTTTAAACAGCTTTAGCCCAGCAAATTATCTTAATACAGCTTATTGGAACCGATTTCCATCATTGACAGTCAATGAAAATCAACTTCTATTTATTACAGTAGCCTGTATTGAACGTTGAATAACACGTTCCACACTGAATAAAATGCTCAACGTTGAATAAGACGTTGTAGCAGGCAAACGTTAAACAACGTTAGACAAAAATATGGGTGTAAATCAGCCAAAAAAAGGTGAAAACAGACGCAGATGACTTTCCTAAGAGGTTGAAAGGAATATTATTCAGACATCGTTTTTACATGTCATTGCAAATCTTAAAGTAAGACTATTGTAATTACTGCTATATACTGTATTGTAATTACTGTTGTTTGGGTTATATAGGCATAGTTCAGTTTGGATCAAAGCAACCAACTCCATACATCGTGCAATTTTCAAAATCTGCTCTATGTGGCTGGGTTTAATCAGTCATTTATGAAGCTGCTTTTATAATCTATTTGGCATCTTACTGATCTTGATGGAAGAATATGTGTTTCAGTTCACAAAATCTGAAATCGCATTAACCTTACAGAGTCAAGTTGGAAATAAAATTCAAGTCAAAATCCTATCACCCTTACGGGAAAACCTTACAGGAGTCCTTTTATCCTTTAAAGACTTCGTCAAAATCCTATGCGTCGGAATGTATCTTAAGCTAAAACATATAGAACCAAACTGCTTAAAAGGTACAACTTTCCTTTAAAGCTGTTGTTGCCTAATTTTACAGGTGGAAAGAGTTGTCAAATTTAGCTAGTTTGCTGATTTATTTTTACGGCTCAATGTGGCAACACTGACGAAAATTTGAGACTGCAGTTTGTAGTTTTTGAACCATCACTAGAAAATCTAAGAAAAACCGGGTTTTCAGGTATGAATAGAAGAAAGATGGGTCCAGGGACGAAACTTTTTATTTTGATATCCTTTAATATCTTAATCAAGCAACTTAAAAAGCGTGCAGCTTTCCGTGCTTTCGCAGCTAGAACGTTAGTGGAGTGGCCGCCACTTTTCGTCACCTGGTGTATATCTCGAAGTGCCATGTATGCCGCACAATTCCACCACGCCTGACACAGTCGCCTAAACGCTTGGAGCAGTTCCGCCACGCTTAGCACGCGCCACTCGGTGTATGTGATTTCTGAAAGCCGGTGACCTCTCGGTGGGAGTTGTCTAATGTCGCTGTTAAATTTAACCAATTAATTTTCCTTATTTATTTTCACGGTTTAAATGGCTCGTAGCCTCAAATAAATATAGGCTGAGAGGGATTGTGCACAAGCTAAAATTTGTAATAAGTTGTATGAATGCATTTACTTTCAATCATATAGTGGCGATAAATTAGTTTTCTCATTCCTGGAAAAAACATGTTTTGCTTCTCATCACAAATCACATTGTTGATAAGGGAGCAACCCCATCATATACAGAATAATTTAAATCATTCTTACACTAAATAATACATTTATTGCTTGGTTTTGTTGTATTTTTTATTTGTTTTGTTGTTGGTTTTGTTATGTTTATGTTCTGCTTTTGTTTTTTGCTTTTTTCTATGGCCCGATGGCTTTTTTTTGGAAATACATACATACATACATACACTCAAGGCACAGGCTGAAAAAGAATCAATGATACCGGAATCTTAAAAAGGTACAGAAACATGCACATGAACCTTTTTGATGGGGGAGGAGAAAAAACTGAAATAAAAATGTATTTAATAGTTTGAATAAGAAGTCCCAAGAAAAGAGTAAAATTTTTGGATTTGAGATGGCCCAGGTGGCTGCCTCGCCCTCCCCTTTGTACGTCACTGTACAGCTCCTCACAGCAGTACAAACGTGGATCTCAGACAAACCTTATTATAAATGCCTCAAAAACTAATAAACCATCAAGTTACCCAATTTATCTAAGTGAAGGGCTTTCTATTGTTCAAGTTCTTGATGAGGGGCTTTCTGCTACCTTGGAAAGTAAATCGGTAAGGCAGGGTCGTATCCAGAATTTATTTTTCAGGGGATGTTTTACACAAAGATTTTGGAGGGGGGGGCAAAAAAACTTAAAAAACTTATTTGTATCCATTTTTGTTAGGTTTTTACGAGTCAGGCAAGCATTCAGGCGGAGGGTCAAACCCCTTAGCCCCCTGGATACGGCCTTGGGGTTAGGTAAACGAAACTTTCTGTAGTGAACACTGGGATCCCGGAAAGGTATTTTATAGCTGCTATAGCCTATCTACCCTTTCCTTACCCCTAAAGCTCTGAAGGCAGGTTTATACCTACCGAAACCTTTTTACTTTAATTTGTAGCTGTTAGTCTTTTAGCTTTAGGTTTCGACTATGGTTTCGGTAGAATTTCAAGCCATATTGGGACTTCTTCTCTTCCAAATTTAGGAAAAGTTTAATAAGTTGTCGCTGTTAAGACTAAAGGTCGTATCTGACATTTTCGCAAGTCTGACGTAATAGACGAAAACCCTATGTCAAGCTGTTCTCGAACGAAGAATCAGCATGGTAATGTAGATTAAGAAGATTGAAGTGCCATTGAACATTAAAATCTTAAACAATTTATAAATCAGGACTGAGCAAAGTTGTGAGGTTCGGAACCCCCATGCGCCTCATGAGGTCTAAACCCTAGAGGCCCGCCTCATTTTAGCTATGAGGTCCATTTCTGTAGGTTTTACTGTTATAAATTTATACCAAAATAGTCAATGGTCAGCAACCTTTGGATGGGGATGGGATGGAGGCAAGGGCATATTCAGGATTTTTTTTTAGGGGAATTTTTTGGGGGAGGGGGATGGGGTACAAAAAACTTTAAAAAACTCACCTAACTTTGTTTATACACATTTTTGTTAGCTTTTTACGAACTGGAATTTTTTGGGGGGAGAGGGAGGTTCATACCCCGAAACCCCCTGGATACAATCTCAGATGGAGACAGGTAGTCTACATCACAAGATCTCCCTTGGCTCTTATTCAGGCTCAGAGTCCCTTCCTGTGAATGGTTCACTCACCCAACTCAACTGGGATCAAACATAGCCAAAGCACCCCCCCCCCATACGGAATGGTAAAATTGGGGCAGTTTACATTACTGACCTGCGAATAAGGTATAAGAATATACCAACGAAATTGAGAACCAGAAAACGATTGGGAAATAGATATTTCAGGCTATATATTTGCACATGAGACGGGGGGGGGGGGAGTATAGTGAAGCTGCAGTTGAAACGTGTTTAACTACAATTATTCTGCATATAATAAAGTACAAATTGTTGTTTTAAACCCTATTGTACAGCCAAAAATAAGAGAAAAGGGTATCATATTTGAGGGTCCGTAAAGAGCTTAAAATCGAATTTCCGAGTAAAGAGATAAATATATTCGGAATGAGCATAAAAAAGGCATCGAAGAGTATGTTCACCTTATTTGTAGGTCATTAATATAAACTGGCCCTAATTTATCCCTAGAATTTCACAACTCATAATTTGAAAATAAGAATCCTTAAATTTCTTTCTTAAAATGTTACAAATTACTAGAAATATATGAAATGTACTTACCAATTGCCAGATCCGACAATGCACACTTTCAGTCCAGTCATATTGACAAATTGTCCTGAAAAAGAAAATTATTAAATTTGGTATTTTAAACAACAGAGAGAACTAATTTTTTTTTTCTCTCTGTCTTTTCTAGATGATCCAGAAGAGTTGAGAAATTCTGTCTGCCGCCAAGATGAAAACCTGTTAGCCAAATATTCTCCTATCTCTCTCCTCAATTCGTTGCACAATCTAGAAAAAAGTGTAATGTAATTAGGACATCAGAATTGCGTAAAGAAGCACTCTGTATGCACTATTGATTGATTGAAATTAGGAGTGTCGCTAAACATATCAGCCTGGCATCATTGATAATGCCCACGTTAAACAATGGTGCCTAGGGGACTAATTTGCTATGGGGCAGGGGGTGGGACAACTCACCCTCCAGACTTCAGTTCCACCCCCCCCCCCCAGCTGAAATTTAGTTTCTGCAAAAATCTTTTAAAAATTTAAGATAAGCCTAGAAAAATTCAAGTAGCCTATCCAGAGAAACAGGTCAGTTTTCTTTAGTAGCCTATATCTTTGCCTTTGGTAATATATGGGTCATTTTCCAGTTTTCATTGTCATTTTTACTTGATTTTGGAAAATTGGCTCCAAACTTGCCTCCCCCCTCCAGAATTTTGACGAAATTATGCCACAGTTGGTGCCCATAACGCATAATTAACGGAGTGGGTAGTTTTATTTTTTTTAAATATACTGGTTATATGAATGAAATAGTTGCCAAATTGATAAACAGCATCAAATACACAGGAGGGAGGGAAGCTCCCCTCATACCGAGAAGATAAACACCTAAAATTAGCAACCCCGTGTCACAGGGACGTACGCAGGGGGGGGGACCTCCGGGCCCAGGCCCCCCCCCCGAAGCCTCGTGATTTTTTTCATTTTCCCATAATTTTCTGATTTTTCTCACATAATATTGGGTTTGATGGATTTGCCCCCCCCCCGAAACAAATTCCTGCGTACGTGCCTGCCGTGTCATATAAACATATTTTTTGCATCTTTGCATTTTCTTATTATGTTATGCATGAACAGGAATTTTGTCTGCATGTTCCCCCCGTTTAATCCTGCCCCCGCCCAACTGGTGGCTACTGAAAATACATTGCCTACTGGCGCAGGATATTCAAGCTAAAGAAACTGTAAGAAATTGTCAGCATTAAAGCGACAAGACGAATTTTGTGGTTGCTCGTTTAACTTTGGCTTGGTATGAACCTCGACTGGGAAACGAGAGATCTAAACTAAAATCCTTCTCTCTCTATGGTTTGGCCTGCAGTGGAGCAACTGAAGCAGAAGCATTAAAGAAATTGTCAGCATTAAAGCGACAAGACGAAGTTTGTGGTTGCTCGTTTAACTTTGTCTTGGTATGAACCTCGACTGGGAAACTTGAGAGATCTAAACTAAAATCCTTCTCTCTGTGGTTTGGCAACTGAAGCAGAAGCTGTACCTATGACGGGTTTTGGGATAACAGACTTCGTCTCAACAGTTGTTCCACCTGCTTCAAAAGTAGTTCGTGTTTTCTTTTCAGCATAATCTTTCCAGTAATACTGAGAAAACTATTGTTTAATTTGCATAACTATACTTAATTTTGGATAGTAAATACGCTAAATGAACATTTTTTTCTCGTAGCATCGGTGTATAAAATTTTAATTTTGATTTCAAGAATCGAGTCTGAAGGTAACCCCCAGAGTCGCTTAGGTAGGCGACAAAGGGGGTACTTGCCCCGAAGGAGGATATTCCAGGGGCGACAAAATTAAAATAAAAGCCCAATGTTTATAATCATTTGTAACTTTTAAATTTTATTTTTATTTAAATAAAGTACAGAGCACAGTTGTTAATAAATAAGAATTTTGTAAAAATTTGGCCTGGATTTTTTTGGAAGAGAAGGCGCTAATCAAGATCATGGCTGCAGCAGTAGCTGCAATCTAGTAAAGAGCGAACCACAGACCATAATATCCAAGAGTTGAAAAACGTGTTTAAGAGAAAATAACGGCCTCATGAGAAAAAATCAACGTCAAACACTGAATCAGGAATGGTAACTATTTTTTCGGTTAATTTTCAAAGCAAGAGTTTAATGCGAAAACAAATTTTTGGTGATTTCGAAAGAGCTCGAAGCCCCTCGAAAATAGCATAAGACCAAAATAACCAAAAGCCCTCCATCACCTCCCCCCCCCCATGTTTTCCAATCAAAATTCTGAGATGACAATGTTCAGCCTAATTCAAATGTCGGTTATAGAGCCTTACAACCTAATCCTGCACCGCTTACAGGGTTTAGGCGTTTACACCCCGTGAAATACCCCCCCCCCCGCGGAAAATAAGGCTTTCAAATTTCAGAATTTTACTTGAGTTTTGCTTCTTTTTTTCCGTAGGGGGAAGGAATTTTGGTATTTGTGTTATACGGCACTCAATCAAGTTTGCGTTGTGTAACACTAGAGGACAAACCGGTTTCTTCGTTAGTTTCTTTCAGCTTAGAACGAGACAAGACAAAGACAAATGACAGAATAGACGGGAAATATATAAATTAGGCTATATGTTTGCACATCAGGGGGGGGATAAAGTACTTGGACAGTTCGAAGTCAGAAAAGAATTCTTACTTCATAATATGCAGAATAATTGTACCTAACACATTTTGCACGTAGACCCGCTATCCCCCCCGCCTAATGTGCAAATATATAGCCCAAATTTGATTCTAAAGTAACGAAGAAACTGGTTTGTTCTCGAGTTTTACACATCGTAAACCTGAGTAAGTGGCGTATAATACACAACTACCGGAATCTTTCATGGGCAGAAAGACGGATTCCCCGGTATTATTTAAAAACGATTAGACATTAAATTTTAAAAAAAACTTTTTTCAACTGAAAGTAAGGAGCAACATCAAAACTTAAAACCAACAGAAATTATCACGTATTTGAAAGGAGTTGCCCCTTCCACAAGATCTTGCTCTTTACGCTAAAGTTTTGACTTTTTGTCCTAATTCTTTAAAAACGATTCCTGAAACACAATTGGCGTTTAATTAGAACAATAAGCTTTGTTCTAAAATTCTAAAAAAAAAAAAAACTTTTGCATAAAGAGCGAGGTTTTTAGGAGGAGGCAACTCCTTTCATGTACCTAATAATTTCTGTTCCTTTTAAGGTTTAAGGTTGCTCCTTACTTTCAGTTGAAAAACTTGTTTTTTTTTATTCAATTACTTACAGATAGCATTTGTTAATGGGAAAAATACGGAATAAGTTCTTTAAAGAAAAGTAAAGAACCTCATTGAACCAAAAATGAGCAAAAACAAAGTCAAATAATCTTCAAAGTAAAAACTACGGAGTTTAATAGAAAACAAAAATATAAAATATTTTTTCTATGAAAAAGACTGACAATAAAAAATTAACAGAAATTAATTTAAAAAACAACAAAGAGAGAAAAAACCTTAATGAAAAAAACAAAAAAATGAGACTGCGGCCAATAGAGAAAAGATGAAAAACTAAAACAACGCGGATATTTCCGCGTTATTTGGATATTTCCATGTAAACTAGGCGTCTTCAGCACAGAAGAAAAAAAAGATAGTAAACGAAAAACAAATAAAACCACCACCAATATTAATAAAATAAAAGTGTCGCATCTCATCCACGTAGGTCACAGAAGCCATTAGAGTAGCTTCTTTTCTCTCTACTGGCCGCCGTGTCGTTAGTTGTTTTTTCATTGGGTTTTTTTCTCTCTGTTGTATTTTGTAATAACTGGCCAGTTCGGCTTAAGATCCTTTCAAATTAATTAAAAAAAAAAAATTCTACAAAACAAGTTTGTCAAAGAATAGCAAAGAGCCTCATTAAGCCAAAAATGCGTAGGAATAAATTCAAATAATTTTCCAAGCGTAAAACTACCACAAATCAACCATCAATAAAAGAATTAAACCCAAAACGAACAGAAATTACAGTAAATGACCGACTGAAACTCAAAACAAGCAACAATTAACATGAGTAGGCCTGACAACCCCCTAAACCTCTTCAAGACTAGAACATAATTTGCGCTTTACTGAAAACAAAATACATTTTAAATGTTTGTACTTTTTTTACTTTAACAAATAAAGAAGCATTAAGCCTAAAATAATAAACATAAGAAAATGTATATCAAACTGACAATAAACGGTTATTTTTTTGTTGTTTTTTTCTGTAAAGTGCAAATTACGTTCTGGTCTCGAGAAAACATGGATTTTGTCTGCCATACTCCTTTTAATTTTTGCTCGTTTTGATTTTGACTAAGATACTTTATCCCCCCCCCCTTATGTGCAAATATATAGCCCTAATTATATATTTGGGAAACTAACGAAGAAACTGGTTTACAGCGTAAACTTGAGTGAGAGGTGTAGAATACACAAGTACCAAAATTCCTTTCCCCTACAGAAAAAAAAAAAACTTAAATAAAATTCTCAAATTTGGAAAGCTTTATTTTCCACGGGGGTGGGGGGTATTCTCTGGAGGGGGTAATTTCCGCAAGGGGTAAACACCGGGGGGGACGCCAGCCACTCTCTTACAGACTGGTCATTAGCTTAGGCACAATGACCCTCTATAGTACCTGCTCGTCTATAGTCCTAATACTATCAAGATGGCTTCACTTCAGATTTGTCTGCAAACGCATCCTGTAATATCCTTTACAGAACCAAAACGAGATCAAATCACTGGAGGGAGCTCTTTGTGCGTAAGTGATAACAAATCAAATGAAAAAAATTAAGTAACAATCCTAAAATTCTTGATTTTTTTTCAAAAAGTGTCCTTAATCGGTTTGGTTTTACTGTACCCAAACTGCTATAATGTTTGGTGTTTTCAGTAAAGCGCTAGTTTTCTATAATCAGACATACAGAAGTATCATCAGTTGGTTTAGTTGCACTAGTTTTATCAATATATGCTAGATAGACTGTGAAGCAATAATTTTTGTTTGCTTTAAGTTTTAGCTTTGCTCTTTACTTCCCTCGAATTTTTTTTTTAATTTTTTTTCCCTGGCGCATAAGAGGCCAGAACGGCTATTGGTTATCCTCTTTGCACCCTGAGCATGTTACGAAAAACCAACAGAAATTAAATTAAAGAAGGAAAAATAACAATTTTGGCAAATGAAAGTAAAGAGCAATAACAAAAGTTAAAGCAAACATAAATTATTCTGATTATGGGGGAGGGGCTGCATTCTCCTAAATCCCCTACGCTTTACGCTAAAGTTTGACTTTTTGTCCCAATCCTTCAAAAACTTTGGCGTAAAGAGCATGGGGCTGAGGACGACCCAGCCATTTTGTTCTTTTCAAAGTCGCTCTTGACTTTCATTTGAGGAAACTTGTTTTTATTTCATTTATTTATTTAATCAATATCAGAGGCGAGACAATCAACGGGATATAGGGGCTGCCCAATTTTTAACTAACTTACCTAATTTCGGTGATGTTCTTAAAACTTGAGCAAGAGTACAAGACTTGAAACAAAATTGAGAATCGTCAATGGAACAAAGCAATTTATAAAACCGGTTTAAAACTGGATTTTCGAATTGCAAACTGCAAAATTTATAAACCTAATAACCCCGCAAAATCAAAAATCTTTTTCAGGCAGTTGTCGAATTAACAATCTAGATTATGAATTTGCGATTCCAATTATCTACATAACAGTAATCCCATAATCTAGATCCGCGGTTCTCAAACTGTGGCACGCGTACCCCTTTACGGTACACAAAAATTTTTAGGGGGTACGCGGCCACCCCCCCCCCCCCCAAAAAAAAATTAAACACCCTTTAACTCTAGGACTGGCAATTTTATTAATATTCTAGCTATAGTTCAATTAGTACCAGTAACTAAGAAGGGATACCTAAAATATTTCCTGGCTAAAAAGGAGTAGTGTCTATATAAGTTTGAGAACAACTGATCTAGATTATCAGCGGAAAGGCATACTTATAATCCAGATTATGATTTTACAATTGGGTACTAGATGGCAACAATTCTGGCACCAGATTCTGGTGCCAAAATCTGGCAAAACTGTTTGCCAGTGGAGAAGGCACCATATGGAAAGATAAACTGACCTGATACTTCCGTATTATACAGAACACACTCGAGAAGTGAACTTAGGTTAATCCTAATAAAATATATCAAAATATTACGAAAATATAACACTTTATTAACAAAATCATGAGTACTGCAACGGAGAATTATGGAAAGCCAGCCGCCCAGAACGCATTATATTGAATAGGCTACCCAACCGAAATACTATCTCTATATATTAAACTTTTAATTAAAGTATACCTAGTCTACAATGAAGTTTTCCCACTAAGCTAAGTGTCTCTCAATACAGATAGCTAAACTGGTTTTGTCAAATTTTACAGAGCAAACTTCTCGTGTGTGTTCTGTGTAATACGTAAGTACCACTGGCCTCACTAGCCAGCTGGCAAATATTGCCTTTTCTTTTTATTTTTATCACATACTATTACTACTATTAACAAAAAGAGTTCCTTCTAAGTAAATCAATAAACTTATAATTTCAAGCGTTTGATCTTAAACAACTTAATCAAATAAAAAGAACAAGTTTTTTTAACTGAAAGTAAGGAGTAACATTAAAACTTAAAACAAACAGAAATTGGTCCCTATATGAAAAGGTCTGTCCCCTCCTCTACGCCTCGCTCTTTACGCTAAAGTTAGACTCTTTCTCACAACTCTATTTTTTAAAAAAATAACAAACTTTATCGTAAAGAGAGAGGCGTTAAGGAGGGAAAAGCCGAACGTTTTTATGATTCTTTTGATGTATCTATTGGTATCCAAATTCGTTTTTTAGAGTTTCGGTTACTATTGAGCCGGGTCGCTCCTTACTTACAGTTCGTTTGTTTGATAACCATGCTGAGGCATAGCTTATATTTCTAGCTATTCACAAGGCCATATCCAGGATTTTTTCGGATATTTTTTGGGGGAGGGGGGGGGGGGGTTGGTTAAACAAAAAAAAATCAAAAAACACATACAAAATTCGTTTATATCCATTTTTGTTACGTTTTTACGAGTCAAAAAAACATTTGGAGGGGGAGGGGGGGTCCGAACCCCCCTTCTGGGTACGGCCTTGGCTATTCGTTGATATAGACAATTCTTCTTAATTCCCCTTGGGTAACAAGGTGCAAGGGTTTTAGATTTACATAATTTTGATCAATTGGATACTGGTTTTTTACCCTATCACTAGCTTATGAACAAGGAAGAAATATATTACTTAGGTTCGCTCAGCCACCCTCACATTAAACAAGTAGACACTGAATAATCTCAACAAGTGAAAACCAAAAACAGCAATGCAAATATTTAAGCCGAAACCTCCACTCAGGCGTCCTAAATTTCCCTAGAGCTTAATGCCAAACTCACCAAAAGTCACACAAATCTCTGTTCACAAATGGTGTTTTCTTGCAAACTAAGAACCTCACCCGGCTAGACAAGCGAAAATAAAGATTTCGCAATAATTTATCTTTTGGCATATAACCAACAGAAATGACCTAGGATCAGCAACCTGTTTTCTGCCGTAAAGCCCAGCTTGAGGAATTTACATCTCCTTCCTTGTAGACAATCAATTCTTTGAGATCTTTTCGGTTTGCTTGAATCCCATACATAGTAAATTCTGCCGTTAGCACCGTCAAAAAGAGCAAAGAATCTAAAAAAAGCGGGTAACTATCTTAGTCAACGCCATACTAACTATTAACTTCGGTCACATTTTCTAGACTGTTTTCCAGGTCCGATACAAAAGTTAAAAATATTAAATAACAATTACATTTTTTCGTTACAGGTGAGTGCGAATTAACAGCTGAGACAATCGAAAATTAAATTAGTATTAATTTTTGGGAATATGGTTAACTACCGCATTTAGTGAATAAAATTCTACACAATCATCATCAAATAAGAAAAATGGAGGCAAATGACCGAATTTATGAGATTTGATTAGTATTAATGCATTAGGACTCATATATTTCATATTTTACTAATTGCTCATTAATTAGAATTATCCATACTATAGTAATCATTAAAATTCTGATTATTTAATAAACCGGTCCAGGTTCCCTGTTAATTTGTATTAAATTTGGTGTAAATACGTATTAAATTAAATTTCCACCAGGAACGTAGCCTACTCCAAATTCTAGTCTCATTTTAAGGGCCGAAACCCGTTGGAAGAAAACTTCTGCAGCTCCCCCTGGCACCCGATAAAAATATCAAGTTAGCAATTTCAAAGAGGACAGCTAAAATCAGAGGCAACGCTGTAGCGTTGCCTATAGTAAAGGCCATACGGCTCCAATGTCTTATTATTTTTTTTTTTTCCCAGACTCACCTCATACGGAAGGGGTCGTCGTAGAAACTTCAAAGGGGGCTCGTTCGATTGGAAATCGAGAGTTCTAGTGCCCAATTTTAATAGTCGAAAATGATTGGAGGGGGGCAACTAGCCCCCCCGTGGGGGGGGGGCAACTAGCCCCCCCCCCCCACGCCCATCAATTCCCAAAACACATCCAATCAAAATTGTTAGATAACCTTTTTTTCAGCTGAGTTGATTTTCAGGTAAAAAGTATGTTTTTGAGGAGGACACTCGCCCACAACCTTCAGGGCAGGGGTTTTAAGTTATACCCTAGGTGCATATAAGGTTTTTATAGAAGGCGCTGTCGTAGAAAATTAAAAAAAGGCTCATTCGATTGAAAATTCAAAGGGATAGTGCCCTTTTTAATAGTCGAAAGTGATCGGAGGGCAACTAGCCTCCCCCCACGCCCATCGTTCCAACACACACATCCAATCAAAATTTTGAGAAAGCCATTTTGTTCACCGTAGTTGATTTCCAGATACAAAATACGTTTTGAGGAGGACAATCCCCCACAACCCTCAGGGCAAGTGTTTAAAATTAAGCCCAGAAGGCACATAAAATTTTTGTAGATGGCGGTGTCGTAGAAATTTCAAAAAAGGCTTATTCGATTAAAAATTCAAAGGGCTAGTGCCCTTTTTAATAGTCGAAAGTGATTGGAGGGCAACTAGCCCCGCCCCCACGCCCATCATTTCCCCAAACACATCCAATCAACATTTTGAGATAGCCATTTCAAGTTAGCAATTTCAAGCAGGACAGCTAAAATATCTAGAAAATGGGCATCCAGGAAAAAATGGTAAGTACATTCCGAGGAGTAGAGGGGCTAAATTAAATAAATAGCCCATTAAGAAAATATAATTCATGGATATAGTTCGAACAACTGACTTGGTAAAGAGCGACATGTCTCCCATATATCCCCTTGACGTCACGTGTAGTGGATGGTCGTAAAAACACGGAGAGCGCAAAATCAATCAAGCATCCCCCTTAACCCGACATAGAATCATACCAAAATGAAAAGAGAGTTGTTTTGACACAAACGGTGGAAACGTCCAAAAAACTTCCTCAGGCGGGAGGGATGATAGCACCAGGATGCAGCACCAGCGGTAACGACCAATATAATCATTAAAATTGTGACAATTTTAATGATTATATTTCAGTTAAAAATGTCCATTGCTATATAACCAAGAGGTTTTTATAGATACAGTACACTTTAATAGAACTACAGCCATTTTAAGCCTTGTTAAAAATCAAAGTAAGACAAGGATTTCCAATCCATTTTATTGCAGTTACCAGACTAAGGCCCTTGGGCCCATGATTCTACCCCCGAATTCGCAAGTATGAGTATGATTTACCTCTTTTTAGCAATGGTAACACAAAATTATTTAGGGAAGGGTCCGAAATTATTAAACAATAACCACTAAACTATTCAGATGGAAGAGCATTTGTCCAAATTAAAACAAATTAAGTACATATTTTCACAAATAGGGTTTTATTTATAGAATTCTGGGTTGAAGAGAGCTAGGTCATTCAAAAGTGGAATTTAATTTATTTCACCCTTTTTTAATGACGACCCCCATTCAAAGTAAATATGACAGTCTTTGATCTTCCCCTGTGCCCCTAGGCACCCCGCATTTTGGATAGAATCGGACCAGAATTTCAAGAGTGTCATGACGGTCAATAAGTACACAAAGGGAACTTCACAGGTCAAAAAAAACAACCAAATTGCCACCTCTTGGATTAAAAAAAAATATTTTGCCCTCTCCTACATTTTCATGAAATTTTGCTCTTCTTGTCTCAGGACTCAGGGCCCCTAGATGTTTTTTGGCCCCCTAGAATTTGAAAACACCCGTTTTTGGTATTTTCCACTGTGTATAAATAACAGACAGTAAGATCATTCCCTATATCAAACATTACACAAAGCCGTATCGAGATGCAAGTGCTCCAGAGAACATATAAACATAAGCGACATTAGATTTTTTCACGGGTAGACAAGTCAGATTTCTCTTGAACACAAAACTTGGCTTCACCTTTGTAACACTAAATTTTAAATAATCTGATTTTAAATTAATTTATTCCAATACATATATAAAAATTGGTAATTAGTAGTGCAATGTTATTATTAGATGTTTTTTAGAAATTACAAGTAGGTTTCGAAATCTCGAGTTAGTTTTAAAGGCATTTTGAGAAAGTTTCGGCGAAAATACGTGTTCCAGGGTAATATACACTGGACCGCTGCTGGCAGATCGTACGAATATATGGGCGGAGCTTTTATAATCGGCCAAGCTTATGGTAGCCAAATATCACGGAGCTGTGATCTTACTGTCTATTATTTATATACAGTGGTATTTTCAGAGAAAATGTCTTTTTTTGGTGTCTTCAATAAAAAAAAATAAGCCAAATTATCCCCCTAGATTCGGAAAAATACATTTTCATCCCTCTTGAGACTTTCGTTGAAGAAATCGAAAAAAAAACGGCAAATTTCCCCCTTACAATTTTCTAGAATTGATGCCACCGATTACGTCAACTGGCAACACTTTCAATTAGCCCAAAAGTCGCGGAAACTTTTACAAAAAAATTCAACCAAGTCTTTCCTCGTGACCCCCTAGATTCGGAAAAATACATTTTCATCCCTCTTGAGACTTTCGTTGAAGAAATCGAAAAAAAAACGGCAAATTTCCCCCTTACAATTTTCTAGAATTGATGCCACCGATTACGTCAACTGGCAACACTTTCAATTAGCCCAAAAGTCGCGGAAACTTTTACAAAAAAATTCAACCAAGTCTTTCCTCGTGACCGCACGGGCAAGATCCATTATTTTGCAATCGTTCCCATATCCAATAGTGTACTCATCTTATGTCAAATGATGTCACTATCCATAAAGTCTTAGGGGGTAATTACTTAGGTCTGATTCTAGACTTTCAAACAAAACCTTCATTTCCCAATCTGGGATTTTTTCTTCAAGTTTTGGAAAGTTGTAACCAAATTTAAAGACAGTTTGAAAAAAAAATCAAAAAAGAATGCTTTCTGCTATTTTATCGCCCATATATTTAATAAACGTCCTACTCAGGCCCATCATTTGTGGGGCAAGGGGGCCATGAATATTTTTCTCAATACAGCTGACTTCAAAAGGCTAGTTTTTGTCTTATATTTCCCCCCCCCTCTTTTTGAGCGTGGAGGACGGATTGGCGGAGTTCCTTGCCGAAATTAATACTTCATCCTTCCGTTTCTTCTTTTCAGTTGGCTGAAAATCACCCTTGTTTTGTTTCTTTACATTGTTTGTTTTGTTATATTTGTTCTTTTTTGTTTCTTACCTTGTTTTGCTTTGTTTTATCTTTTATTTATTCTTATTTGTTCCTTACCTTGTTTTGTATCGGTTGCGTTTCAATCTTATTTGTTTTGTTTTATTCGTTCTTATTTGTTTCTTACCTTGTTTTGTTTCTGTTTTTAACTTATTTGTTTCTGCTTTGTTTTTCTTTGTATTTTTTGTTAGAAGTTATGATAGCTTGTAAATGTGATGGAAACTACCCTATTTAATCTTTTCCAAGTGCACTATTCGATGGCTGAGCATATTTGTTCACAAAATTAACTATAAATTGGGCAGCTTAAAAATGATAACATAAAACAATTTTGCTTGCCAAAACAACTGTAGAAGTATCACTTCCAGAACTGCAACAGATGAAGCGGGTGTGAATTCAGCATCTTAAAACCCAACAACTACTTTTGAAGCAGCTGGAACAACTCTTCAGACTAAACCTGCTATCCCAAAACTCATCATAGGTCCAGCTTCTGCTTCAGTTACTCCACTGGAAGCCAAGCTACAGTTTAGATCTCTCAAGTTTCCCAATCAAGGGTCATGCCAAGCCAAAGCTAAACGATCAACCACAAACTTTGTCCTGTGGCGTAAATGCTGGCCATTTCTTACAGTTTCCCTAACTTTAATATACCATGTCAGCAGACAAGGCATTTTTAGTTCCCACCACTTAGATGGGGGCAGTATTAGGCCTGAGGAACCTGTAGGCAAAATATATTCACACGACACAGGGCTGCTATCCACGACAAAGACAGTATGACAGCATAGCACAACTTTCATAAAGGGTCTGTTCTTTTGAATGATAGTTAGTGTTTGAGCCAGAGAGAGGTAGGGGTCATGGAAAATGAAATAGGAGTTTTTTTTCTAATCCAACAAAATTCCTTATTCAACACCCTTTTTTGTTTCGCCTGTCAGGAAGGCGGAAAGTTAGACCATAAACTTAGATGTGCTGGGTGGATGACCTTTGTAATTCCTGATGAGATATAAAATATCCACAAGCCAGCAGGAATGCCAGACCTCCTTACAATCAAAAATTATCCCTGGTGTTATAATTTCAATCCAAAGATATCATCTCTTCCAGTCAGTGCAACATTTTCTGCTTGTTTCTCACTCCTTGGGCTTGGTTATGCAAAGGCATTATACAAATGGTTTAATAAGGCTAGTCTGCCTTGAGAAATATATTTCCCTCTCTGATCATTATGGTGGGCTTGACCACTTTTCAAGTTCAGTCTTCTACTGTTCCTTTTTCTCCTCATATTTAGCACTTTGACTATGTTAGACTTACACTAAGTAACAACTTAATGAGTAAACTAATAGCAAAAAAAATTAATTGTAGTAATCAACGTTATCCATATAAGTTCAATAAATAAAATCTAATATCCACTCTTGGGTTGTATTTCCAAATTTCATTAGGCTGTTCAAATTGCAGAATATCACAAGCAAATGTATGTCACTTGAAAAAGCTAACTTAATAATAATAAAATAAGGGTATAAAAAATAGTATTTTCTTTACCCATTTACAGTACACTGATGATGTAAGTCTCATTAAAACTGAATATCCTTATGCCTGAATAATTAAATGGTTTTTCTAAGAGATCTGGTTTTTCTTGGGTTGTATTTCCAAATTTCATTAGGCTGTTCAAATTGCAGAATATCACAAGCAAATGTATGTCACTTGAAAAAGCTAACTTAATAATAATAAAAAATGGGTATAAAAAATAGTATTTTCTTTACCCATTTACAGTACACTGATGATGTAAGTCTCATTAAAACTGAATATCCTTATGCCTGAATAATTAAATGGTTTTTCTAAGAGATCTGGGAAATTTGGTGTTGGCTATTAGTTTTCTCTTGCTTAGTCAAATCTATTATTCAAGTTCCACAAGTGACACTAAGATTGCCAACTTAATTCTAAATAGTTTGGCCACAAAAACTGACAGCGTTTACAATGGACAAGAAAGATCAATTCTTTTTGGTATTGATGGTCCTTAATAACTGAACAGTTGGTTAATTCAATCTGTAATGTATATATATAGCCTAAATGAGATTCTAGTACTTGCCTATTTTTACAGCTTCAGTGTATATATAATTAGGATCTTATTATCCAACTACTTGCCTAATTCCTTAGTGTGAATATAACTCTATATACCTGACTAATTTATATAGGCTATGGTGCTAATGCAGAATTAATCTTTTTCAGAAGGAATGCTAAAAATTTATAAGAACAACTTGAAAAGATTCTAAAAAATCACTTAGACCTACATCATTCCTAAAAGCGCTTTACTTTCCTTTATCCGCCCCCCTCCCTAATGTACAAATATATAAACAAGCCATACATTTTCTATTTCTTGATTTTGTCAATGCTGCTTCTTTGTAGTTGCATTTATTTAAAAAAAAAAGAGTGAGATATTGAAAAATGTATGGAAATTTACAATTTGGACTATTTTAGGGGGGATATATAATTTTGGCTATATGCTTCTATATTAGGGGTTGGGGTAAGGTAAAATAAAGTACTTTTAGGAATAGGAACAGTTAGTATTTTAGAATTTGCAAAGTTTTTTTTTCAGAATTGTGCAGTGTTTCCTTCTGAGGAGAAGTAAACTTGGTAAATATACAGTTTTCAACATAATTTAGCTAAGATGAAAGTGAATACATCATTTGACACTTTTTTAATGTTTTCTTTCCTAATTCAATGATCACTTCTGGGGAAAGTTACATTTCAAGCCCATAAAGGGATAAAATGGTTCCACATAGCCCACAGTAACCAAAAGTTTAAAAGTGGGCTTCTAAGAAAAACTGGCTAGTGAGAAAAAATTGCCATTTGTAGCTTCTTTAAGAATTTTAAACGTTATTTTCCTTAGTTTTAATACTAATATATTATTATGAAAAAATATTTGCAGAAACTCTAAAAAGAGAGCCTGAAACACATCAAAATGATGTCATTTTTGAGGGATTTCAGACTCTTTTTAAAAAAATATGCAAATTTTGTTTAAAAATAAGTCTGGACTATTAAGACCAAGGAAAATAATAATTACCATCCCTGTACCATCTGCAAATGGCAATTTTTTCTCACTAGACGTTTTTTTAGAAACATACTTTTAAATTGTTGGTTAGTATGAAATGTTTTACGTCTTGAGGCCCTGTTATGGGCTCAAAATGTAATTTCCCCCAAAACCAATTATTGAATTGCAAAAGAGTATAAAAGGGCATCAAGTGTTGTAATCACTTTCATTCTAGCTAAATTATGTTGAAAAACAAACATTTACCATAAAGTGAAGTCCTTTTATGAATGATTGAAGTATATATTTTAGAATTTTTTTAAGTTTTCATCAGAATTTTAGTGTTTCCTTTGGCAGAGGAATGAATTCTGCCATTGGCACCATATATTTAACTGAGATCTTAATAGCCAACTACTGTTTTGATAGCTGACTTGGCTAGTTGGCAATTTTAAACTTCAGTGTACTCTATACACAACTGGGATCTTAATATGCAACAACTTTTTTGATAGCTAACTTGCATAGTTGGCAATTTTAAACTTCAATTTACTCTATACACAACTAGGATCTTAATAGCCAACTACTGTTTTGATAGCTGACTTGGCAATTTTTAACTTCAGTGTACTCTATACACAACTGGGATCTTACTAGGCAACTAATGTTTTGATAGCTGACTTGACTAGTTGGCAATTTTAAACTTCAGCATACTCAATACACAGCTGGGATCTTAATAGACAACTATGGTTTTTATAGCCAACTTGGCTAGTTGGCAATTTTAAACTTCAGTGTACTCTATACACAACTGGGATCTTAATAGGCAACTAATGTTTTGATAGCTAACTTGGGAAGTTGGCAATTATAAACTTCAATGTACTCTATACACAACTAGGATCTTAATAACCAACTACTGTTTTGATAGCTGGCTTGGCTAGTTGGCAATTTTAAACTTCAGTGTACTCTAAACACAACTGGGATCTTAATAGGCAACAACTGTTTTGATAGCTAACTTGGGAAGTTGGCAATTATAAACTTCAATTTTCTCTATACACAACTAGGATCTTAATAACCAACTACTGTTTTGATAGCTGACTTGGCTAGTTGGCGATTTTAAACTTCAGTGTACTCTATACACAACTGGGATCTTAATAGGCAACAACTGTTTTGATAGCTAACTTTGGTAGTTGGCAATTTTAAACTTCAATGTACTCTATACAAAACTAGGATCTTAATAGCCAACTACTGTTTTGATAGCTGACTTGGCAATTTTAAACTTCAGTGTACTCTATACACAACTGGGATCTTAATATGCAACTACTGTTTTGATAGCCAACTTGGGTAGCTGGCAATTTCAAACTTCAGTGTTCTCTATACACAACTAGGATCTTAATAGCCAACTACTGTTTTGATAGCTGACTTGGCTAGTTGGCAATTTTAAACTTCAGCATACTCTATACACAACTGGGATTTTAATAACCAACTATTGTTTTGATATCTAATTTGGCTGGTTGGCAATTTTAAACTTCAGTGTATTCTACACAACTGGGATCTTAATAAGGCAATTAGCTAGCTAATTCTACAGTGCATAGAGAAGCAGAGGTAATGGGAAAACAGAGAATCAAATGGGTAAGTAAAACTCTTACAACTGAATTATGCTGATGATTTTAGCATCCTAGATGAAAAGTTAGACACATAAATGAACTTTTTGAGGTTTGCAAGTTCAGGGTGCAAGAATAGGTTGAAAATTATTCCCCTTAATCCATTTGAGAGCTTTAAGGTCCTCCAGACCTGTAGTGCTCTTGACTTGATGATTTCAAGTCAAACCTCCAGTGTGAAGAAGACTAAGAATAAGTGAGGTTGAAAAGAAGATGTTGGGTAACAAGACAATCAATCAAGTGGACGACTTCACTTGCATAAGTATAGTGTTGTAACTGGTAAAATTGGGTATTTTGCATATTTTACCATAATTTTAAAGACCCCCATAAAATGGGTAACTATTTCATGTAATTCTACCTATTTCATGTAATATACATATTTTACTGGTATCTTATATATTTTGCAACACCTTGCAATTTTCAGAGCACAAAAGTACAAAAGAGGCTGGCAGAAAAAGGATTGAATATGATTTTGTTCTGTGTATAGCTGTTCTTCAGTTTAAAAGGTGGTCTGTCTGACTTAGGTCTCTTGTTATCAGAACAATAAAGTGTATCATATTACAGGTAATTATAATTTAAAAATCGTGAGATATCAGCTAAAATAAAATTATCTTAGTTCTCTGAACTGTTAAAGACAGAAAGGGCTACATGCAGGATTGATATATGACAAAAGAATTAAATAGCTGAGAAAAATGAGGGTGATATCAGCCAGCAGAAAAAGAGAAGCAAAATAATAGAGGCTGATATTTCATCAGGGACTTCCACCCAACTGTCTTCAGTGCTAAAAAAAAAAAGAAAGAAACCTAAGCTTTTGAATTAGCTCTAACTAAGCAGAAGAAAGAGAGAACCACACAAACCAAAAAACCAAGCCAGAATAAATGAAAGACTATTCACCAATTATATTGGGAGAGAATTTTCTGCTTAGTAATTGAATTTGCATATCTACTGATTTAATTTTCATAAAAAGTGTGATGAGAAGATCTTAATTTAAACTGAAGAAGTGCTATTTGAATCCTTTAATTTAAGTTATTGTAAATTGGGTTTATAGGAATATCTCCAGTATCTCTATTCCTTACATTTGTAAATTGTTTTTTTTTAGTATTAATAAATTGATTGATTGAAAGCAAGGCCTCTATTAATAGATTTTTTTTAAATTTCAATTGCTTTCCTAAAAGAATGTGGGAAGCCATTTGCTTCAAATATTAAAGGGGGCTCATGAACTAAATGATCTGGATTTTCAGCAAGGTGGAGGGCAAAAAGAGAATCAATATTCTCCTTTTTATTTCAAGTTTCATGTCTCAGAGAAATCTTGTAGGCTAATCATAATGTCTTTACCCACGTAGCTGGGGTTTACCCCCCCCCCCCCCAATTTTAGCTTAAAGGGAGAGATGACAGGAGGGTGGAGGTAGAAATTAATAAATATCCTCGGGGCTGTATCCAGGACTTTTGTTTGCAAGAGGGGGAGCTTTAGAACATGCACAGTCACCTGAATCAGAATCTAAGTCTGAAGGAGAGGAGTTAGATTTACAAGCAAATCCTGTTTAACCCAGTCTTAATGACTGTGAAATTGACTGAATGTTTGGCTATTATGACCTAGTGCTTAGTTAATCAAAGTGTTACAAACCTCTTTTTTACTTGTATTTGGTACTTTTATAAATAAATAAAAAATAAGATGGATATGATATGAGGAATGTGGCTGAATACAGCTATTTAAATAAGCAAGGTTGTTATGGTAACCTTTCTTAGGTTTAAATGTAGAAACAAATAACTAATATGATTTTACTCCCAAGTAATGGTAAATTCAAATTCTTTATTTTATTATTTTCTTTACAAAATACAGATGTCCAAAATCAGGCACTGTCCAATTAGTGAGGTATTACCCTAATCTCAAAATTAAAAAAGGAATAAACTAGAGAGTTAATTAAATTGATGAAACTGCAGATGAAGGGGCATTACCTTTTTTCAGCACAGGGAAATCAGAATCATTAAAAAATTTCACTAAACCTTTTTACTACCAGACTTTTTATTTTATGATAATTTTACAACACAATATAGGTAGTAATTTTAGTAAAGATAGTGGGTGCAATAAAGATGTTAAAAAGTAGAATAGCAAAGGCCAAGGGTGTTTTTCACAGTTGAAAAAGGTTTGGAAGTATAGCAAAATAAGTCTGTGAATCAAGAATAGACAATTGGAAGCTACAATGATGACAATGGTCAATTATGGTTCTGAAGCATGGGTGCCTAGCCTACAGATTGTTTTATGTACCCAGCATGACTGTTGGTACCCAGCATGGCTGTATGAAAAATGTGGTTCAATCCTGTTTTCTGGAATTATAATGAGATAAAATGATATAGTTAGAACACATTCTACAGATGAGAGATGACAGATTGCCCTTGTTGGTCAACTGTCTAAGGACATCCAAAAGGTTTAAGGGAAATGGGAACTTCTTGGGAGGGTGCCAAGAGGGAAGCTTTGAATAAATTGGGATGGAGGTGGAGCTTTCATAGCTATGTTTGCCACAGGTGGCTAGAGGCTGCAATGAGCTGTTAGTAGCCTAGGCATAGTAGGTTAGCATCAAACTCTTTTGGTTGCTGACTATGTCAGTCAGCAATTTTAAGCTTCAGTGTACACAACTTAAACGGCAACTAAATTGTTGTTCCTCAGAGTACTACTATGGCCTATACTGTCCTCCCATATTTAAGCATACTTTTGAATGATAGGATGATTTTGGACACCTCTTCACTTTTTTCCTCCACTCTCCTTGTTTTTGAATTTAGGCAAAACTTCTAAATTCTTAATAGATAGCGTTTTAATCTTTATTAGCATACCTGAGAAAATAACAATATTAACAATACAAAATCTTAGAAACAGGGATAGACGTTTAATATGTTACTATACGGCTTTTATTACTATTGCCGTTTTGAGGAAAGACAATTGCCCCTTGAGTAGAGAGAAAATATTTTAAAATAGGAAGATTACAAAAAAATTGGATGTACTCTCATTGAGATTTTGGTAAGAACAAAGACTATAGCGGGACATGTCCTGCTGGGATATTTTTTGACGGCGCTCATCCATAATTCGGTTCGTTTTTACTATTTTCAGAGAAAAATATCTTTTTTCCATATTTCTATCGAAAAAACCGGAAAAGCAACTGAATTGCCACCCTACATTCTGAAAAATATATTTTCACCTTCTTTTTCCCACTTTATATTTCTGTACATTGGCCCTCCTGGCGCTATTTGCAATAGGGTTAGTTGGATTCTTGGGCTACCCAGACCCAATGTTGGATACATGTTCAAGTCAATTGGTACTTGCGTATTATACACCAGTCGCTCAAGTTTACGCTGTATAAAACTCGAGAACAAACCGGTTTCTTCGTTAGTTTCTTTGTTACTTCAGAAACAAACTTAGGCTATATATTTACACATTAGGGAGGATGGGGGTAAAATATAGCAGGTCTGCATGCAAAATGTGTTATATTTATATTTGACGTCTTTATTCAACATTACAAAAATTTGCATACAAAAATCAATATGATTTACCCAAAACCAAACGGTTGACGTTAGGTGAATGAGGTAAAAAAACACATACATATAACATCTTTTAAATTCACTATAATAAAAAAGAAAGAAAAAAGGAGAGAAAAGATAGAAAAAAAACAAATAAATAATAATAATAATACTACAAGGGCAGCCACTACACACCATATCCATGCTGTGGGGTCACATCCGCAAACCAACAAATAATTACAATTTAATTTAAATCAAATCAAATTTCCTCCAAAACAAACAGAAACTAGAATTCATACTTACTTAATAATTTTTCTTTCAACTTTCCCTTAAAATCACTAAAATTTTCTATCTTCTTCATATGATTATCCAAATTATTCCATACATTTATACCCTTTATAATAAAAGAAATTTATGTACCTATGTTGGATTCAATTCTTCTGCATATTATGAAGTACTAATTGTTTTCTAACTCATAATATCCAAATACTGTACCCCCTCCCCCCCTAATGTGCAAATATATAGCCCAAATCATATATTTCCCATCTACTCTGTCACTTGTCTCTGTCTTGTCTCATGCTAAGCTGAAAGAAACTAACAAAGAAACCGGTGTGTTCTAAAGTTTTACACAGCGTAAACTTGAGTGAGTGGCGTATAATATACAAGTACCAGTCCATTCTAAGTACACAAATCCAAGCTTATATATATTCCTTCACTAATACTTAACACTCATATCATTAAAGGTCTTTTTTGCTTAGTTATTGTGACTTATGTAGCAAAAAAAAAATTATTTTATTTTTTTAAAGGCGTTCGGAAATTAGAACTTCTAAGTTTTCTGATTAGAACATATTGACTTTGTTCTTGGAATACGGAGCGGCTAATCTAAAAGTGATATAATTAAAACACAAAACAACGTGCTTTTTTGCTAATCACTGGATTTTACTTCTTCGTTGTTCACACTTATTTAATAAGACAAGTAATACAAAGGGCAAGCAGTAAATACCAGCTCCATTTTCTCTTGTGCATGACCGATTGCTCATTTAGCAGTGAACTTCTATCCTAAAACTAGAGATATTCTATTACGTACAAGCCAAAATCTTGGAAATCTAGAAGCATTTGGCATTATCATTTTGTTCTATTGTCTATGCGAGGCGTCGACGAGGAAAACGATCCTCCCGTGTTTAAAAACTTTCTTAAAAAAACAGGCTAGTGAAAAAAACATCATTTGTAACTGATTCAGGAATGATATTTCTTAATTTCATTAGTCTTAATAGTAAAATGTTAGTATGGAAAAAAAATTGCAAAATTTTCAAAAAAAGACCCTGCAACTCTCAAAAATGATGTTAGTTTTGCTGTGATGTGTTTTTAATACCAAGGAAAATAATAATTACAATTCCTGTGCCAACTACAGATGTTCACCTTTTCTCATTAGACAGTTTTTCTTAGAGACATGTTTTTAAACTTTTGGTTAGTATGGAATTATGCGAGAAATAGTGAAAAGGAGAATCTAAAAAAAAAAATTAGAGGTTGTTGGTTTTTTTTTCTATTAAATCAAAGGTGGCAAATTCAAAAATGAAGTTAAAACTTGATTTTAGGTGGTCAAGTGCCTCATCTTACCTATAACGGCTGTGGAAATTGACCTACATGAGCTAGTTATTTTAAGCATTGGTCGGGTGATTCACCATTTCCCTTCAAGCTAGGAATAGTGCCTTTGAATATAAAGTCTCGGACAGTTTAATTTCAAATTGGTATTCTAGGCTTGCCCTCCCCTTCCAATTTGCAGTTTCATTCCTTATTGCCATTCGTAGTAGTAGTAATGATGGGGCAAAAGAGAAAAGAAAATGGCCATGATTCAGGCTGAAGAACCGAAGAAGCAATTGGATTCTAGGATTGCAAAATTTAAATTGTTCGAAAATGATCACCGTTTTAAGTGTCTCAAAGCAATCTATAAGTATGTGAGTGGCTTCATTCACCTTTAGACACATGGCTCCTGGAATCATAGAGGTAGTGCATGTGTGACAGCACTCCCTTGATATTTTGTTACCACTAGATTGCATTGAACTCAAGTCCTTCAAAGTCAAAGGAAAGTCTTTTTCTCACTGTAGTGTGGTAATTCTTAATATGAATATACCATTCAGTTTGTGGTGTCTAAGACGTGACAATAATATGTGAAAAAATATTCCATATCCTCGTGAATAAATTAAGTTTTTTATCTTTATTATTCTTATGAATAAAGTTACTAAGAAAAATATTTTTATTCGTTAATAGAATTTTAATTTGTAACTTACCGGTGACTATGACTCACAAACTCACAGAAGAAAAGAGTAGCGTTCAACCCGCTTGAATATGACAGTTTTTATAAGCCACCGCTACGGTAATTCCATCTCACAAAAATGTAGGAGGTGGGGCAAGGATTTCTTATAACTGAAGAAAAAGTTTGAATTTAAATAAGGTTCGCTTTAAAACATTAAAATACAAAAAAGAAATACCTCAAACAATTAAGGAGGGTTCATTGGCTGGATCTACACGCTGAAAACCTTACACAGAAAACGTACAGTCCCATGGCTTGAACAACGAGGAAAATCTGTTGGCTGGAAAAATAAGGATAGTCGCTGCAACCTAGTAAAATCTGCATGGGAAAAATGTTGTTTTTTTTTATATTTTTTTTCAGCAGCTAATAGGGCACTGGAATATCATAGAAACTTGTTTAAGGGCTCATTTTACAGAAACTTGCTGCACTAGGGGCGGATCCAGGACTTTTTTAGGGGGGGGGGGCAAAATAGGTTGATCCTATTAACTTGCGTTAGGAGCAAGTTTATTTAACGCAAACTTGCGTTAATTAAGTAAATTAAACTATTTTAGACTGCGTTAGGGGGGCGCCCGCCCCCTCACTCCTGGATCCGCCAATGCAATAGTGTCTTTTGTAATTAACAAAAAACAACAATTAAGATAAAGTCAGTTTTTTATGAAAAAACTGTATTTTCGTATGCAATATAAGGAGTGACGTCATAACGAGTCCAACCTAGCATCAGATAGGTTTGGCACAAGAAATGATTAGCGGTTTCTGTCCTCTTCAAATCGTAAGCCTACTTCTTTCTTAGCGGGTAGTACTAATTTGCCTTGCGGCGCACATTTCGGCATGAATAATGTGTAGTGCAATTTCCACTCATTGTTAAAGGCCTTCCTGATTAAACACGAAAAAAAAAAAAAAAAATTCCTTCTATAAGGAGGACCATAGGTAGGGTCGCTTAACCCAAACGCCCCCTTAGCTTTTCGCACACTGTGCACCTCTGCAATAATTGTATGTGGAAGGAAGTATTGACAACCACCAACAAAACATTTTATTGTTAGAATTATATGCCTTTTTTTCATTATTCAAACGAGTATAAATCATGTCTATATGTGTTTATAGGAAGCACTGACAACTGCCAACAAAACATTTTAGTATTAGAATTTTTTGCCTTTTTTGTAATTAATTAAATGAGCAATAATGGTGGTGTTTTTTTTCTTGAAACTTAATTATTGATCTTTCTGGCCACAAAAACGATCTAAATAGGTGACATCTATTAAGGAATCTTATCATCTATTGACATGTATAATGATATCTATAAGGATCTTGTAAGGAAGAATTTGTATTTTTTCAAGGGCGGTTGTATCGAACCTATGGCGACGCTATTATATTTAAAAGAAGTTCACATTGTCTGCGGTTAGAAGACAACTGACAATGAGAATCAATGTATAAAAGTCTGCCGCGTTTCCCCCTTCCCTATTTCAAGAATAAACTATACCCCTATTCAAGCAAAACTGCTATTCCGAATAAATCTAAGCTTTCCCATGCCATATTTGATGACTTTTCATCGGTTTGGGTTCTCATGGGTCCAGCAAGAGTAATATTTTTACTAGAACCCCCCTAAAGCATAATATTAAGAATGTATAATTTCATTAATTTGGGTTGTGAGATGTTTAGCAAGAGCAGTATTCCGAGAGAAGCTCTGCCTACAAATGTCCCATTTGTACTACTTTTCACAAGTGTGAGTTCTCAGATGCACGGTAAGAGCACTATTCTGTTTAAATTTTTGCTTACAAATGTCACATATGTATGGCCTTTCACCAGTGTGGGTTCTCTGGTGTTCAACAAGAACACTCTTTAGACTGAAGCCCCGCTTATATTTGGCACACTTGTAGGGATTTTCACCAGTGTGTATTTTCACATGTTGAGTGAGATGACCATTTGTAAAAAAGCTCCTGTTGCATGTGGATCACTTTTATGGCTTTTCACCGATGTGGGTTCTCATGTGTACTACAAGATTAATCTTCTTAATAAAACTGCGCTCACATACATCACACTTGTACGGCTTTTCACCCGTGTGGGTTCTCAGGTGATCTACAAGAGTGCACTTTTGACTGAAACTCCTCTTACATTTGGAACACTTGTAGGGCTTTTCACCGGTGTGGGTTCTCATGTGAATGACAAGATTATTCTTCTGACTAAAACTGAGCTCGCATACATCACACATAAATGGCTTTTCACCGGTGTGTATCTTCTTATGTCGAATGAGATTATTTTGAGAAAAACTCTTACTACATGTATCACATTTGTAGGGCTTTTCACCGGTGTGGGTTCTCATGTGTGTGACAAGATTATCCTTCTGACTGAAACTGCGCTCACATACATCACAGATAAATGGCTTTTCACCGGTGTGTATCTTCTTATGTCGAATGAGATGACTTTTTTGAGAAAAACTCCTACTACATGTATCACACTTGTAGGGCTTTTCACCGGTGTGGGTTCTCATGTGTATGACAAGGTAATCCTTATGACTAAAACTGCGCTCACATACATGACACAATAATGGCTTTTCTCCGGTGTGTATCTTCTCAGGACTTGTTGCGTCCTCTTCATTTTCATTTGGTTGTTTCTCCAGCTGGCTAGTCAGCTTCTTTGTGGCTTGATTATCATCAAAACAGTCTACTGATGAGCTGATTTTATTCGATAGTTCAGATTCAGTTGAGTCCGTATGAAACTGATTTAACTGATTGGTGTCGTTCTCAAAAACGATCATATGGTCAGAGGCTTGTTCACTTATTAAATTCATCTTTGAGGATTCAAATTCTAACCGACTCCATTTTCGTTGAGCTTCATGTTAAAGTTAAGAAGCCCTGGCAAGGATGAATTGACATTAAATAAAAGCTCTGCTCAATCCAAGACATTGTATTAAATTATTTTAGATTTCATGAGAAAAAGAAATAATTCTTTACTTTAAAGATTTTGATTATACACATAAAGCACACTAAAAATTTTTGATTTCATTCATTTTAATGAAATTCGTCATTAATTACGAAAGCCAGTCTTAGTTAATTATCATGACAAACCAAAATTTCATAAGGAAAATCTTTGCAAGAAAACGAAAAGTGACAAATATTTCCCATGTTACATTAATTTCGAGATAGTAACTTTCACTCAGATGCATCTGAAAATTAATTTGTAATTACGAGAAGAAATTCTGAGAATTAATAAAAAACCTGATACCTTTAATAAATGATGTACAGTAAATTAAAAGTATACCATTAGATAATTGATTTAAAAAAATAAGTTATCATGATATCACACATCATAATATCTATTTCAGGAAAGTCATTCCAAGAATCAGAATGATTTAAAAAGGAAAGTGAAGAAAAAAGACATTTCCGTTTAGAAGAAATGCAACAACGAAGATCGAATTAAAAACAAAAGTTTAAAGAAAAGGCTGCATAAATAATGCAGCAATGATAGCATAAAACTCGCTGATGCCTAGAATAATTCTTCAGTTTTTTTTATGAATAAACTAAAATAAAACTTTTTAAAATTTTCCTTAAAAACCATAAACCCCTTATTTTCGTCATAAATATACAATTTTCTTTAAAATCCTTGAAATATTCGATCGGTTTCTTAATCTGGTGTCTAGGACGTCATAATAATGAAAAAGTGGAAACTTGAAAAATGAAAAAGTGAAAACATATAAAGTGAAAACTTTATAGTTATAGTGAAGAAAAAGAAAATAAAAGAAAATTGTACAGTAAAAGGTCTTGCAGATAATAAGCCTTTCTGGGTCTCGCAATTTCAAAGTGTTCTCAAACCAATCAGGAGAAGGACAAAAAAGTTGGGAAATAATGTACCTGCAGCTGTTGGTTTAGTTCTACCTGGAGCTGATGACCTGCAGGTATTGGCTTAGTTGTACCTGTAGGTGTTGGCTTAATATCATACGAAAGAACGAACAATATACCGTAGAAACTTAAGTAGTAAAATTATTTACAAATAGAACTCAACAGTGGGATATCATAGGCAGCGCGCTAGCGCTGCCTAAGTAAAGAACGATGTGGGCACAAGGTTTTTTTTTTCTTCAGCCGGGCACTTCGTATCGAAGGAGTTGTCGTAGAAACTTCGAAAAGGGCTCATTCGATTGAAAATAGGAGTGGCTAGTGCCCTTTTTAATAGTCGAAAGTGATTGGAGGGCAACTAGCCCCCCCTCCCACGCCCATCATTCCTCCATACACATCCAATAAAAATTTTGAGATAGCCATTTTGTTCAGCGTAGTTGATTTCCAGATAAAAATATGTTTTTGAGGAGGACACTCCCCCAAAACCCTCAGGGCAAGGGTTTTAAGTTATGCCCTGGAGGCATATTAGGGTTTTATAAAAGTCGTTGTCGTAGAGGCTTCAAAACAGACTCATTCGATTGGAAATTCGAAGGGCTAGTACCCTTTTTAGAAGTCGAAAGCGATTGGAGGGCAACTAGCCCCCCCCCTACACCCATCATTTCCCCAAAACACATCCAATCAAAATTTTGAGATATCACATCCAATCAAAATAGCGCTGCCTAAGTAAAGAACGATGTGGGCAGAAGGTGCTTTATTTTCTTCAGCCGGGCACTTCGTATCGAAGGAGTTGTCGTAGAGAGTTCAAAAAAGGTTCATTCGATCCAAAATCAGAAAGACTAGGGTCTTTTTTGATTGTCGAAAGTGATTGGAGGGCAGATAGCCCCCCCCCCTCCTACGCCCACCATTCCCCCAAACACATCCAATCAAAATTTTGAGATAGCCATTTTGTTCAGGGTAGTTGATTTTCAAGTAGAAAATATGTTTTTGAGGAGGATACTCCCCCACAGCCCTCAGGGCAAGGGTTGTAAGTTATGCCCTGGGGGCATATAAGGTTTTTATAGAAGGCTTTGTCGTAGAAACTTCAAAAAAGGATAATTCAATTGTAAATTCGAAGGGCTGGTGCACTTTTTAACAGATGAAAGTTCTTGGGGGGAAACTAGCCCCCCCCACGCTGATCAGTCCGTAAAACCCTATCACTCAAAATGTTAGTGGCAACATTTTGTTCAGAGTATTTGGTTTCCTAATAGACAATATGTTTTTGATAATGAGACTCCCCCAAAGCCCTCAGGGCACGGGTTGTAATTTATGCCATGGGGGCATATTAGGTTTTATAGAAGGCGTTGTCGTAGAAACTTCAAAAAAGGCTCATTCGATTGGAAATTCAAAGGCCTAGTGCCTTTTTAATAGTCGAAAGTGATTACAGGGCAACTAGCCCCCCCCACGCCCATAATTCTCTCAAACACCTCCAATCAAAATTTTGAGATAGCCATTTTGTTCAGCGTTTTTGATTTCTAGATAGAAAACATGTTTTTGAGGAGGACACTCTCCCACAATCCTCAGGGCAAGGGTTTTAAGTTAGCCTTATAAGCCCTGGGGCCTTATAAGGTTTTTATAGAAGGCGTTGTCATAGAAACTTCAAAAAAGGCTCATTCGATTGGAAATTCAAAGGGCTAGTGCCCTTTTTAATAGTCGAAAGTGATTGGAGGGCAAATAGCCCCCCCCACGCCCATCATTCTCCAAAAAACATCCAATTAAAATTTTTAGACAACCATTTTGTTCAGTTTTGTTGATTTTCAGATGGAAAATATGTTTTTGAGGAGGATACTGCCCCTCAACTCTCGGGGTAAGGGTTTTATATTATACTCTTGAGGTATATAAGGTTTTTATAGAAGGCGTTGTCATAGAAACTTCAAAAAAGGCTCATTCGATTGGAAATTCAAAGGGCTAGTGCCCTTTTTAATAGTCGAAAGTGATTGGAGGACAACTAGCCCCCTTCCCCACGCCCATCATTCCCCTAAGCACACCCAATAAAAATTTCGAGATAGGCATTTTGTTCAGCGTAGTTGAATTCCACATAGAAAATATATTTTTGAGGAGGACATTCCCCCACAACCATCAGGGCAAGGATTATAAGTTATACCCCGGGGGCATATAAGGTTTTTATTGAAATCTATGTAGTAGAAACTTGAAAAAGGGCTCATCCGATTTGAAATTCAAAGGGATAGTACCCTTTTTAATAGTCGAAAGTGATTTGAGGGCAACTAACCCCCCTCTCACGCCCACCTTTTCCCCAAACACATCTAATCAAAATTTTTAGATAGCCATTTTATTCAACATAGTTGAAAGTTTTGGAAATTAGGTCTTTAAGGATGACAACCTCTCCCCCCACAACCCTCAGAGAAAGGGTTGTAAGTTATGCCCTAGGGCATATAAAGTTTTTATTGAAAGCGTTGTCGTAGAAACTTCAAAAGGGCTCATTCAATTGCAAATTGAAAGGGCTAGTGCCATTTTTAAGAGTTGATAGTGCTTGGATAGCAACTAACGCCCACCATTTTCACAAACACATCCAATCAAAAGTTTGAGATATCCATTTTATTCAATGTAGTTGACCGTTCTGGAAATTAGGTCTTTTAGGATGATAACCCCCTCAGAGCCCTCAGTGCAAGGGTTGTAATTTATGCTCTGGGGGTATATAAGGTTTATATAGAAAGTTGTTGTATAAATCATAGGCAGCACGATCGCGCTGCCTAAGTAAAGAACGGGAAGACTCGAGAACAAGACAAGAAACGAGGACTAAGTAAAGAGGAGGACACTCTCTCACAACCATCGGGGCAAGGGTTGTAAGCTATGCCCTAGGGGCATATAAGAACGATGTTGGCGCAATGTATTAGTTATTAATTTTTTCCTTTAGAGCAGGGCACTTCGTATCGAAGAAGTTGTTTTATAAACATCGAAAAGTGCTCAATCAATTTGAAATTGCAGTGCCTTGTGCCCTTCTTAATAGTGAAAAGCCATTCGAAGGTGACTAACACCCCTCTGATGCCCACCATTTCCCCAAACACATCCAATCAAAATGAGATAGCCATGTTGTTTAACGTAGTTGAAAGTTCTGGAAATTCGGTCTTAGAGGATGACAACAGCCCTAACAGACCTTAGGGCCAGTCTTGTTATTTATGTCATGGGGGCATATAAAGTGTTTATAATAAGCGTTGCCGTTTTCAAAAGGGCTCATTCGATTAGAAATTGAAAGGTCTAGTGCCCTTTTTAATAGTCGAAAGTGATTGGAAGGCTTAAAATTTTCATAGTAAAGATTGAAGTGGGTATAATGTATTATTTTTTTTTGTTGTTGTTGTTTAGACCAGGGCACTTACATATACTTATATTTAGTAATCAAAATGTTAATATTATTTGATTTATTAAAGTTATAAAAGTAAAAACATTTATATTTTTTTAGTAAAGTGCAAATTTTGTTCTGACATTGGGAAGGCATAGGGGTTTTGCGAACAACTTATGTTAATTTCTGCTCGTTTTGAGTTTGAATCGGTTAATTATTGTAATTTCTGTTCGTTTTGGGTTTCATTTATTTATCGATACTGATTTGTGGTAGTTTCACGCTTGGTAGATTATTTGATTTTATTTTTGCTCATTTTTTGTTTAATTGAGTTCTTTACTTTTCTTTGAAAAACTTATTTTGTGGAAAAAGTTTTTTAATTAATTTACATATAAAACTGAACACTGTACATTTACTTCTTACTTCTAGAACTAAACACTAGTACATGGCGATTGCAACCAGGGACGGATCTAGAGCAAAATCTTGAGGAGGGGGATGGCAATGTGACAATGACAAGAATGAGCAAAATCTTGGGGGGGGGGGCAATGGGACAAAGGTGCCAACAATTGACCAAATTGACAAATTTTTTCTAAAAAAGAGAGAAAACAAGAAAAAAAAACAGGGAAAGAGGGCGCCAGAAAAAAATCTTGGGGGGCCCAGGGCCCCACTGCCCCGCCAGTGGTTGCAAAGGTAGCTGGAACCTAGTAAACAAGGGACAAGGCCCATAGTAACTAAACAAAATAGCCTGAAACCCCTAAAAATGTCGTGGAACGAAAAACAAAGTACACCATTAGAATGGCTTTGGTCGAAAACCCTGTGAAGGAAACTTACAGTCCTTTCACTTGAACGATAAGGAACATCCATTGGCTTGAAAAACAAGGAAAGTCACTGCAACCTTGTAAAATCTGTATAGGAAACATCTTTTTTTCCGTTTTTCCATCTCCGGAGCTAGCAGGGTACTGGAACATCATAGAGAGCTGTTTAAGGGCTCATTTTAAGGCAAATTTCTACTTCTACGCTTCTTTGTAGTTATCAAAAAATAATATTCAAAATAGAATTATTTTTTCGACAAAAATAACTGGATTTCCCTACACAAAATGACGAATGATGCCATACTCGTAAGTTACGTAAGTTGAAACGTAGATTATGATATTATGAAGTTAGATATAATCGTGGTAGCAGTGATGGCTACGACCAATTAAAAGAAGAATCGCCATGGCGCTGTCTAAGTAAAGAGCAATATGGCACAATGCATTATTATTATTTGTTTTTGGTTTTAGACTAGGGCACTTCGTATGAAATGCATTATCTGAAGGCTCCAACTAATACACCAATCAGTTCTTGAGATACGCTCTTTTGACGATGTACATGCACATAAAGTCTTTTGATTTAGTTCAAATCTTCCCTCAATATTGTAAATGGAGTAGTGTGGTAGTGCTAGCAGGGGTAGTGGTGGTAGTTGTAGTAGTGGTAGCATGCAAATATTCCCTTTTCGATATTCTCCCTTATCATTTCCTTAAAGTTCCAAATTAAAATACCCAGTAATTCCTGAGTTACGCCGTTTTGACAATGCGTATGCACATAGAGCGTTTTAATTTAGTTGAACACTCCCCTCAGCATTCTCTGAAAGGTTCTTCTAAATGCCCTTTGTCTTCTTGAAAAGTAAAGGTCACATACCTTTCTTAATAACATATACTCTATGTAAACAATGAACGAATTGAATAACTTACAGCCCTTGCCCTAAGGACTTCGGGCGGTTGACATCCCCAAAGACACAGTTACTGAACTTTTCAACAATGCTGAACAAAATAGCCCTCTTAACTTTTTGGTCAGATGAGCTTTCGGGAATGATAGGATTGTGGGGGATGAGCTGTTTGCCCTCCATTCACTATTGCCTCTTAAAAAGGGCACTAGAACTCCCGACTTCCAAACAAATGAGCCCTAGACCATCCGAAGTTTATACAAACACCTAGTCCATAAGAACCTTATATGCCCCTGGGCATAACTTACCGCCCTTGCCCCCAGACTCTGAGGGGTTGTGTCAACCCCAAAGGCCTTGTTATGTGATTAATTAAAAAAGAATTTTTCCACAAAATAAGTTTTTCAAAGAAAAGTAAAGAAAAGTAAAGAACTCCATTAAACAAAGCCATCCCAAGGCCAGAACAAAAATTGGACTTTACTGATGAAAAATATAAATGTATTTGTTTTTATAACTTTAACAAATCAAATAATATTAACATTTTGATTACTAAATACCAGTATATGTGTATTAAACTGACAATGCACATTCATTTGTATTTTTTTCATTAAAGTGCAAATTTTGTTCTGGCCTTGGGAAGGCATATGGGTTTTGAGCCCAACCTATGTTAATTTCTGCTTGTTTTGAGTTTGAGTCGGTTATTTATTGTAATTTCTGTTCGTTTTGGGTTTCATTTATTTATTGATGCTGATTTGTGGAAGTTTCACGCTTGGTAGATTATTTGATTTTAGTTTTGCTCATTTTTTGTTTAATGAAGTTCTTTACTTTTCTTTGAAAAAATTATTTTGTGGAAATTTTTTTTTTAATTAATTTATGTTCGTTTTATATTGACATAGTATTTTCAGGTAAAAAGAAAATAATGCTTTAAATCTTTTATTTTTTTAATACTTTATAGTTTGGCCTGCTATTTGTATGATGGAGAAAAATTTTCAGCAATTTTTAATAGCATACACCCATTTAAAAATCTGGACACAAATAGTAGTGTTTAATTTAGTCTCATACCTCCTCTAGTTGACCTGAAATGGAAAACTTGATACCATTCGCAAAAAAAATTGTTTATTTTCTTTGATAGCTTGGATACACTTACGCTATTTTGATTTGGTTAAATTTTAAGAGCAGATGTGGCCAGGAAAGTCTGAACATAATACCCTCAGTCGTTCTTGGGATACTGCTGAGATGCCTTATTGGGAATTAGCATTAACACAGTGCATTTTGATTTAATCTTATGGCAACATTTGGTTTTTAAACATAATAGGAAATTGGGAGGGTGGGGGTGGGATTAGTTGCCCTCCAATCACTTTCGACTATTAAAAGGGGCATCAGCCCTTTCTATTTTCAATCGAATAAGCCCTTTTCGAAGTTCCCACGACACCTCCCTCGATACGAAGTGCCCTGGTCTAAACAACAACAACAACAAAAATAATACATTATACCCACATAGATCTTTACTATAAAAATTTCAAGCCTTCCAATCACTTTAGACTATTAAAAAGGGCACTAGGCCTTTCGATTTCCAATCGAATGAGCCCTTTTTGAAACGACAACACTTTCTATAAGCACCTTATATGCCCCCAGGGCATGAATTACAACCATTACCCTAGGAGCTGTTAGGGTGGTTGTCATCCTCTAAGACATAATTTCCAGAAATTTCAACTACGTTAAACAAAATGGCTATCTCAAAATTTTGATTGGATGTGTTTGGGGAAATGGTGGGCGTGAGAGTGGCGGTAGTCGCTCTCCAATCACTTTCAACTATTAAAAATGGCACTAGCCCTTTCAATTACCAATCAAATGAGCCCTTTTCAAGTTTCTACGACAACACTTTAAATAAAAATCTTATATGCCCCCAGGGCATAACTGACAACCCTTGCCCCGAGGGCTGCGGGGGATGTCATTCTCAAAGACCTAATTTCCAGAACTTTCTACTACGTTGAACAAAATGGCTATCTGAAAATTTTGATTGGAAGTGTTTGGAGGAATGGTGGGCGTGAGAGGGAGGTTAGTTGCCCTCCAATCACTTTCGACTATTAAAAAGGGCACTAGCCCTCTCAATTTCCAATTGGAGGAATGGTGGGCGTGAGAGGGGGGTTAGTTACCCTCCAATCACTTTCGACTATTAAAAAGGGCACTAGTCCTCTCAATTTCCAATTGAATGAGCCCCTTTTGAAGCATACGACAACCCTATCTATAGAAACCTTATATGCCCCCGGGGCTTGCAACCTTTGCCCTTGGGGCTCTGGGGGGTTTGTCATTCTTAAATACATAATTTCAAGAACTTTCAACTACGTTGAACAAAATGGCTATCTCTAAACTTTGATTAAACGTGTTTGAGGAAATGGTGGACATGAGAGGGGGGGGGGGTAATTACTATCCACTCAATTTAGACTATTAAAAAAGGCAATTTAAATTTCCAATCAAATAATCCCTTTTTGAAACTTATACAACAACTTTCTATATAAACTTTATATGCCCCCAGGGCTTAACTTAACTAACCCAGGGCTTAACAACCCTTGCAAAGAGGGCTCAGAGGAGATTATCATCCTAAAAGACATAATTTCAAGAACTTTCAACTACGTTGAACAAAATGGATATCTAAAAATTTTGATTGGATGTGTTTGGGAAAATGGTGGGCGTGAGAGGGGGGTTAGTCGCTCTCCAATCACTTTCAACTATTAAAAAAGGCACTAGCCCTTTCAATTGCCAATTGAATGAACCTTTTTGAAGTTTCTACAACAAAGCTCTCAATGAAAACCGTATATGCCCCCAGGGCATAACTGACCCCCCGTGCCCTGAGGGTTGTGGGGGGGGGGGGGTAATCCTTAAACACCCAAGTTTCAAAACTTTCAACTACGTTTAACTAAATGGCTATGTAAAAATTTAGATTGGATGTGTTTGGGGAAATGGTGGGCGTGAGAGGGGGGTCAATTACTCACTCACTTTCGACTATTAAAAAGGGGAGCCCTTAAGGAGCCCTTTTTGAAATTTTTACAACAACAGTCTATCTAAACCTTATTTGCCCCCAGGGCATAAGTTACAACCCTTGCACTGAGGGCTCTAAGGGGGTTATCATCCTAAAAGACCTTATTTCCAAATTATCCGATTACTACTAACAAAATGTCTGTCTAAAAATTTTGAGTGAATGTGTGTGCTGACATGTTAGATGTGAGAGGGGGTTTATCTACCTTTCAGTCACTTTCAGCTATTAAAAAGGGTACAAACCCTTTGAATTTCCAATCGAACGAGCTCTTTCTGAAATTTCTACGACATCGCTTTCTATATAAACCTTATATGCCCCCAGGGCCTAACTTACAACCCTTGCACTGAGGGCTGTGTGGGAGCGTCCTCATCAAACACATACTTTCTCTCTGGAAAGCAACACCGCTGAACAAACTGGCAATCTAAAAATGTTGGTTGGATGTGTTTGGAGAAAAGGTGGGCGAGAGAGGGGGAATGGTTACCCTCAAATCACTTTCGACTATTAAAATGGGCATTAGACCTTTGAATTTCTAATCGAATGAGCCGTTTTTCAAATTTCTACGACAAAGATTTCAATAACAACTTAAATGCCCTCAGGGCACAACTTATATCTCTTGCCCCGAAGACTATGAGGGGGAGTGTCCTGCTCAAAGGTATAATTTCCTGAACTTTAAACTGTGCTGAACACAATGGCTATCTCTAAGTTTTGATTGGATGTGTTTGGGGAAATGGTGGGCGTGGAAGGGGTGTTAGTTGCCTTTCAATTACTTTTGACTATTAACAAGGGCACTAGCCATTTCAATTTATAATCGAATGAGCCCTTTTTGAAGTTTCTACGACAACGAGTTCTATAAGAAGCTTATATGCCCCCAGGGCACAACTTACAACCCTTGCCCTGAGAGCTGTGAGGGGGTTGTCATCCTCAAAGACCTAATTTACATAACTTAAAACTACGTTGAATAAAATGGCTATCTCTAAATTTTGATTGGATGTGTTTGGGGAAAAGGTGGTCGTGAAAGGGGGGTTAGTTGGCCTCCAATCACTTTCGACTATTAAAAAGGGCACTAGCCCTTTGAATTTCCAATCCAATGAGCCTTTTTTGCAGTTTCTACGACAATGCATTCTATAAAAACTTTATATGCCCCTAGGGCATAACTTGCAACCCTTGCTCTGAAGGCTGTGGGGGAGTTTCCTCCTCAAAAACATAATTTCTATCTGGAAATCAACTACGCTGAAAAAAATGGCTATCTTCTAATTTTGATTGGATGTGTTTCGGGAAATGGTGGGCGTTAAAGGGGTGTTAGTTGCCTTCCAATCCCTTTCGACTATTAAAAAGGGCACAATCCACTCTAATATCTAATCGAATGCGCCTTTTTCAAAATTTCTACGACAATTCCTTCGATACTAAGTGCCCTGGTCTAAAGGAAAACAAAAAAAAATAATACATTGTGCCAACCTCGTTCTTATATGCCCACAGGGCATAATTTGAAATCCTTGCCCAGAGGGTTGTGGGGGAGTGTCCTCCTCAAAAACATATTTTCTATCTGGAAATAAACTACGCTGAACAAAATAGCTAAATAATTTCTGAGACCACACTGGCTAATCATAATAAAACATAAAACGCGAAGAAAAGAAGAAAACGAGGACAATTAACAGCCAGTGAAAAAATTGAAAAATTATGCAAATATTTCGGTCAAGACCTCCGCTTGACCGTCCTCAGTGCAGAAGAAAACTGATAAAAATATAAAATCGTCCAATTTTAGTTTGGTGTTTTTATTTTAAGGTTTGGTTTTTATATTTTTATCAGTTTTCTTCTGCACTGAGGACGGTCAAACGGAGGTCTTGACCGAAATATTTGCATAATTTTTCAATTTTTTCACTGGCTGTTAATTGTCCTCGTTTTCTTCCTTTCTTCGCGATTTTTGTTTTAACAAAATAGCTATCTCAAAATTTTGATTGGATGTGTTTGGGGGAATGATGGGCATGGGAAGGATGGTCTAGTTGTCCTCCAATCAGTTTCGACTACTAAAAAGGGCACTAGCCCTTTGAATTTCCAATCGAATGAGCCTTTTTTGAAGTTTCTACGACAACGCCTTCTATAAAAACCTTATATGCCCCCTGGGCATAATTTACACTTCTTGCTCTGAGGGCTGGTGGGGGGGATGTCATCTTCAAAGATGTAATTACTGGACCTTTCAACTACGTTGAATAAAATAGCTATATAACATTTTGATTGGATATATTTAGGAAAATGATGGGTGTGTGGGGGGGGGCGGTTATCCTCAAATTACTTTCGACTTTTAAAAAGACACTAAAACTTGCAATTCCCAATCGAATGAGCCCCTTTCGAAGCTCCTAAGACAACCACTTCTTTACAAAGTCCCTGGTCTAAAAAAGAATATATATATATATATATATATATATATATATATATATATATATATATATATATATATATATATATATATATATATATATATATATATATATATATATATTCACGTGAAACACGTGAAACGTGTTTCAATGCAAATACTCGATACTATACTGTGAAATGCTACACTGTGGTACTCCTCCCCTATGTGCATATTTAAGTAGTCACCCCCTAAGTAGTAATAATTTTGTACGAAACATGATGAAAACATTCAGCATGTTGTTAAAAAATGTATTTTAATCTTTTTGAATGAAAGTAGATGAAAACTTAAACCCAAACTAAAAATCGCAAAACTATTACTCTACACTTGGGAAACCGAATATCAATATGCATTTTTCCAGTTATGAAAGATATATTTATTCCATAAATCTAATATTTATCTGCTTCAAACTTACGTGTTTCAATAAATATCGTATATTATCATCTGTTAAGGTGATTAGTATCCTTTTGAACTATGTCTGAACCCTACTTAAATCTGATCATTCATAACCTAGAGCTTAGTAAAAGTATTGCTCATAGGTCTGATAAGCTATTTATAACAGTGTGCACAACAGAGGAAACAAAACTGAAAAGTTCGATTGGTGTCAGCGAAACAACGAATAAATCAAAGCAAAACAATTACTTTAAATTTGACAACCAAACATTGAGGTTAACTCTTAAGCCACAAGAACTTAAATTCAAGGTAAGAAAAAGAAACAATTTCAAGTTTATTAAAGTTTTTGGAAGTAAAGTTGGAAAATGTACATTTACTGTACATCCTGAATATCTCAGACATAATGAGACAACAAGAAAAGTTCATTTATACCGGAAGGATACGCAAATTGGGAAAATTGAAATATGTTTGTCACCTTCTCCACCGCCACAAGGTTCTTAGAATTACAGCCAACAGCAGTGATGATGGCGGATTTTGTGATTGCGACTCAACTAAATCAAAAGGATCCGGTTGTCAAAGAGAATTGATAAAATATTTTGGGAATGGTATTATTTTTCAGGTCAATTTGAGGATGTATAAAACTAAACAATACTATGTGTCTCTAAATTTTCATAAGAGTATGTGTTGTCAAATAATGTTGAAAATTTTTCTTCAACATACAAATAGCAAGCCAAACTAAGGGTTCTTATAGAGAATTCTGGTAGCAACTTTTTTCTTATATTGGTTTCGATAATTGTCATCATTTTGATAACGTTCCATGATCTTTTGTTTGGAACTCTGAATTTTTGCTTCTCGATCCCCCTGTTCTGTTAAATACCTTTGTTTTCCTACGTCATATTTCAGTTTTTTATAATCTGGACTTTTCTGATACATTATCTGATGTATTGTCTGATATTTTGAGATTTTATCTCTATTTTTCTGTAGTTATTTTTTCTTAACCCTGGAATACTGTCGCTTCGTAAATTTTACGACCGCCAAACCGTTTTTCGAGATTCCCATGTAGACGGTATCACATAAGCAAGGCGTGACTTCACGTAAATTCCTTTTTCGAGACACCAGTTATTGGGCAAGTTCAGACTTGAACGGATCCCCGCTCGTTTACGAGATAACGAGGGTGAGTAGTAAATTTTACGAAGCGACAGAGATAGTGTAACTTTTTTTGCGAAAATCAGAATGAGAACATTTAGTTTTTTCTTGGATTTGTGTCAGTTTTCTTGTGACAAAAGTTGTTAAAATTCTAATTTCAACATCTGTACTACATCGAGTACTACAACTCGACTAAAGGTGGGATTGGGACCTTCGACCAAATGTGTAGTGACATGTCCTGCTCGAGGAAAACTAAAAGGTGGCCCATATGTGTATTTTATTGGCTCCTAAACATCTCTTCCGTCAACTCTTATGTTGTAGACAGCTTCAACCACGGAAAGCTGGAGAGAAGCCTCCTACAAGGAAATGTCATATGAAGGAACTCTACTGAGAGCTAGTGCAGCCTCACATACAGCAAAGGCTCTTAGGTAGAAATTTGAGCCGCTCACTCCGTGAACACATCGAAGATGTCGCACGAATTGCTAGTTCTTCTGGAAGCCCAACATCTCAGGACCGAAAACGCAAAATTTGCTCACTGTGTCCGTCGAAACTCCGTAGGATGACGACCACCTTCTGTAACAAGTGTGGTGGGGCCATCTGTGCAGAACATCGAACGAAGATGTGCATCCCTTTTGGCAGCAAGATATAAATTTTGACTAATTCTTCCATTTTTGTATTGTTTCATATGTAGTCAATGCACTGTTAAAAATACTATTTGGTACCTCGATTTTTTGCAGGCATTCAAAGTTAAAGTCGTAAAATTTACGAAGTGACAGTATTAATGCAACTTTTAGGACCCGACAGTATTCCAGGGTTAAAATAGATATTTGGATTCCTCAACTTTGATACTTTTCTTGGTTTTTCGTTCTTTTACTTTGTTCTCTTGAGATCATAAAATCTTTCAATGCATAAACTCCTAACCATAAAATGACGAGACGAGTTCATTGCATCGAAAGAAAAAAAAACTTATTTTAGAATTTTCAGGTATTTTTCTAGCTGAATTTAAAAAAATTAAAATTATTGCTCTGACAACATAAATACTTTTGCAGTTTGCATAATAACTTTAGAGATTCTGAACTGAAAACTAAAATAAAATTTATTTTTTCTATGGAAGCATAGCTCAACGTTAAAGAGATGCTCAATTTTGAAGTTAAGCCAAAAAAAAAGTTTGGTTCTAGGAGACAATTATTACTTCTAACTAAGAGATGAAATAAAATCCCCGCTAACTGCGGAAACAAAGATGCCATCGATGCAGAATATCTTAGATCAAGCTTCTTTTCTTGTTTTTCAAGCCAACATGTTTTCTTTGTTCTTCAAGCCGAGGTACAGTTAGTTCCCTATATAGGGGTATTGGACAAGGCGGATCTAATATTGTACTTTGTCTTTTGATCTAGTTTTAGGATTTATGGGCTATTTTATTTTTTGTTATGGGACTTGATAGTCTCTCATTACTTTTACGCTATATTATGGTTACAACCTACAATTGTGACGTCATTCGTCTTGTACATGAAAATAAAGTTTTTCGTGAAAAATTGATTCTATTTTTAAAATAATTTTATTATTTACAAACGGTTTTTTAACTATATCTATTTCCTTTCAAATGAGCCATTAAACAGCTCTCTATGATGTTCCAATACCCAGATAGCTGCAGAGAAAAAATCAGAAAAAAAGATGCCTTCGGTGCTGAATATCGTAGTTCAAGCCACTTTTGTAGTTTTTCAAGCCGATAGATTTTCTTTGATGTTCAAGCCAAGGAGCTGTAAGTGTCATACATAGAGGTTTCGGACAAGGTGATTCTAATAGTATACTTTGTTTTTCGATCTGACTCTATTTTTAGGAGTTATGGGCTATTGTATTTCTTAGTATGGGACGTGATCGTCTCTTACTAGGTTGCTAGAATGCTAGCTATTACTGTAACCCGGAAAGCCGAAAATATTTAGAATATTATTTTCTTTTCCCATGAAAAAGACTATGTAAACAAAGACGAATAGAGATTAGTTAAAAAAAAAAGAAAAAAAAATTCCACAAAACAAGTTTTTCAAAGAAAATCAAAGAGAGATATATATATATATATATTTCTTTTTTAGACCAGGAACTTTGTACGACGAACAGAAATCTTAGTCACCGCAATAGCGCCGCATAAGTAAAGAGCAGCGTGGACACAATATATTTATATATATATATATATATATATATATATATATATATATATATATATATATATATATATATATATATATATAGGGGAGGAGTACCACAGTGTAGCATTTCACAGTATAGTATCGAGTATTTGCATCACCCCATAAATCTCAAGAGTTTAACTAATTTCACTATAATCTCTTATATACTTTCAATATAATAACCTATTTTATGTCTTTTTAAGTTGGCCCTCCTTCCGTGAAAAACACGTGAAAAATAAGTTACGAAAAACACATTCACAAACACGGGAAAAACTTATTTTTTTTTCTTTCATGATAAAAATCAATAGGAAAGAGAAAATGACCTTAGCATTAAAATCCAGAAGCCCAAAAACTGTATTAGACAAGCTAGGTAGAAGACAAGGCCGTACCCAGGATTTTTTTTTCGGAGGGGGTTTACACAAAAAAACTCAACGCATACAGAATTTGTTTATATCCATTTTTTGTTACGTTTTTACGAGTCAAAAAAACATTTCGGGAGGGGTTCAAAACCCCCGCACCCCCCTCTGGGTACGGCCTTGGTAGAAGAGAATGTTTGACTAATGACAGAATGCATATCTCTGCACTTAGGGGGAGAGAGTCCCATTCGGAACATATTTTTGTTGTTGTTTTGCATTACCCTTGTCCCATTGAAGAAATTATCTGCTACTCATGAATGTTAAAGACCTGTGGAGGGTATATATTTCAAATTGTTGACAGAAACCGGTACGTAATTTTTCCCGTGAATAACAGTTTATTTTTTGGAAACCAAGAGGAACACAACAGAAATTTGTAGCACTGTTTTAACACAATGAATAGCAAAAACGTTGCCTATCTTAATATTATAACCCTTATGTAAAGTTTTTCTGCAACGTCATAGCATCAACGTCACACTATTTTACTCTAACTTACAACGTCTGAATGATGGCGTGAGCTAGTAATATTTCGATTTCTTCACTTGATATCGTAGAATTTGCATTAACAGGATTAGCTGAATCGCTTTGGGGCTAGATAGCGCCATCTTCAATATAAGTACATTGCACTTGACCTTTCCTCTGAGATTTTCCTCTCCTAAAGGTTGTAAGATTCTCGTCAAAGAGGTCTCAAGGATACTTTTTCGGTAGATTTCTTTGAGAGATTCTCTATTCTGTAAATGTAGTCAATACTTCGTGACTTTTTCCACTAATGCTTTCTATTTCTTTGTGGATCGTCAGACAGAGTAGTTTGTTGTACCATGCAATACCTCTTTGTATACCCTTTTCAATACCTTGTTGTACCATTCAATGACCATTTTACTACCATGTGTAATCGAGTAATTCAGCAGAAATAATGCCTCGTGGAGATGGCGCCAATGATGAGTGTCGCTTAGTCTTTTCTTGACCACGTCATTAATGATCAATTGATCATATCAATGATTACGTATATAACTGAATCGTGATATAATTGGCCAGACACATTCTGCCTATACGGGTGCTGATACACTCACATTTTTAAAGCTTAGGTCACGGACATCCCTTTCGTTTAGGATTCAAGGACCAGGGGCGGATCCAGGATTTTGTTTTAGGGGAGGGGGGCAAAATAGGTTGATCCGATAAAAAAATTTAGGGGGGGGGCGCAAAATAGGTTGATCCGATAAACTTGCGTTAGGAGAAAGTTTAATTAACGCAAACTTGAGTTAATTAAGTAAATTACACTACTTTAGACTACGCTAGGGGGGGAGGGCGCCCCCTGGATCCGCCACCGTCAAGGACTTAAAAATTTGTCTCTATTTTAATAATCTGAGCAGTTTCTGAGGGTATACCTTTGTTGGTACGCCCTTTTAACAATTTGCATCCTCATGGTGTTATGATTTAGTTCAAAATCCCCCCTGCAAGCTTCACCTTAATAACCTTAGCTTCAGAAGTAGCAATAGTTGTAGAAGTAGTCACTGTCGTTACTAGCCAGAATGTTTGGGGAGGGGGCAAGAGATTTACAGACTGGCTGGCCATTTTTACCGACTGTTTTTTGTCAATATAATTAGCGTAATGTCTGTTTCGAATACAATACAGAAATTCATTGCACGAGTCGGTAAAACCGCTGCATTTACCAACCGGGATTTAGATTTCGGTATATATTAATTCACTATTTAATGCTGATTATTTAACCAAATAGAAAGTTGTGGCGCATTCTGTAAGATCACGGCAGGAGTCCGAAAGACTGCTGTGTTAACCGATCAAGTTAATAATTTCTGTAGATGACATGTCAGTATTGTTGCGGTCTTTATCGAACCGAACAAAGAATTTTACCGATTTGTTTTTACCGAGAGACCAAACAGATTGAGGGGGGGCATCCCCCCTCCCCCCATACATGACGGCCCTGGTAGTAGCATTATGCACATAACATATTTTTTTTCAACATCCTCCTCAACAAACGGTGAGAGATTACACTTATTTTCGTAAACAGATCCTGGGCCATTGTTGATACGTCATTTTGACAACCTGCATGCACACAGTGTGTTTTGATTTTGTTCAACAATGTCTCAACATTCCTTGAAATTTTCATCTTAATACCTTTAGCTTTGGTAGCAACAATAGTGGTAGAAGTAGTAATAGTAGTAGTAATAGCAGTAGTAGTAGTAGCACACAAATATTTGCCTTTTAGTTAGTTCAACGTCACCTACAGCTAGCCCTGTAAATTTCGACTTCATACTCCAAGCCAATCCTAAGACATTGCTGATACGCCCTTTTGATAACTTGCATGCATACAGTGTATTTTCATTCTGTTCAACTTCCCCCCCTCCAATATTCCCTGAGACTTTCACCTTCATACCCTTAGCCTTAGTTGTAGTAGTAGTGACAGCCATAGCAGTAGGAGTATTACTACTAGAAGTAATAGTACTAGCAGCAGCAGCTGTACTGCGAGTAGCAGTATCAAACAGTTCGTGGTAACGAACTGTGTGTAAGGACCGACTCGGTTCAATAGTAACCGAAACTCTAAAAAAACGGAATTTTGATATCAATAGATACATCAAAAGAACCAACTTATTAGGCTGATTCCAATATTTCATGGGTATATTTCATGGAGGCTCAGCCAGATTTACCTGCACTATTTAAAAAACGAACAGAAATTAAACAAAAAAGTTTTTTTTAACTGAAAGTAAGGAGCAACATTAAAACTCATGAAGAATAGAAATTATTCCGTATATAAAGGATTGTCCCCTCCTCAATGCCTCGCTTTTTACGCTAAAGTTTGACTGTTTGTCCCAATTTTTAAGAACAGCTACTGAAACACTTTTTTAAAAGTGCTAACAGCTTTAGGGTTTTGCGTTCCAATGCACCCTCTCCCAATCTTTTAGGACCATTATTTCAAGGCGATCACCCCTGGAAAAAAATAAACACGCATCCGTGATCTGTCTTCTGGCAAAATTAGTAGAATTCCACATTTTTGTATATAGGAGCTTAAAACTTCTACAGTAAGATTCTCGGGTACGCTGAAACTGATGGTGTGATTTTCTTCCAAGATTCCTTAAATTTTATGGGATATTTTCCCCCTATTTAAAAAATCAGGCACATTTTCTCAGGCTCGTAGATTTTGATGGGTTGCATTAAACTTGATTAATCTTATATATTAGGAATCAGCACAATAAGTTGGTTCTTTTGATGTATCTATTGATATCAAAATTCCGTTTTTTTAGAGTTTCGGTTACTATTGAACCGAGTCGGTCCTTACACACAGTTCGTTACCACGAACTGTTTGATACTGCTACTCGCAGTACAGCTGCTGCTGCTAGTACTATTACTTCTAGTAGTAATACTCCCACTGCTATGGCTGTCACTACTACTACAACTAAGGCTAAGGGTATTAAGGTGAAAGTACCAGGGAATATTGGAGGGGGGAAGTTGAACAGAATGAAAATACACTGTATGCATGCCAGTTATCAAAAGGGCGTATCAGCAATGTCTTAGGATTGGCTTGGAGTATGAAGTCAAAACTTACAGGGCTAGTTGTAGGTGATGTTGAACTAACTAAAAGGCAAATATTTGAGTGCTACTACTACTACTGTTATTACTACTATTATATGAATGTAATATAGAGAGAGTGAGAGCGTAAGAGCGAGAGACAGAAAGACAAAGAGAAAGCGAGAATGTAAGAGTAACAGACAGAAAGACAGAGAGAAAGAGAGAGAGAGAGAGAGAGGGGGGGGGAGGAAAAGAAAATGGGAGAGAGATAACTCAGAAAGAAATTACATTAACAACCCCTCCCTTGAAAATCATGATTTTCATGGAAATAGGATGCAAAAAAAATTGCCCAAAAATGTTTATTCTTAGAAGATAAAACAGTCAAATGAAGAGTTTATAAAATAGTCAAATACTTTATGTACAAAGGAACGGTTGCAAGAACTGAACTTATAGATTTTTATGAAGAAAATTCAACATCAATGTTTCAAAATGATCTCCAGATTCTAGATGACGCATGCTATGCCTTTCGTTTGGATAAATCTAGGAAAAAGAATGGCATTATGAAAAAGACAGCCAACAAAAAGTTTTATATATATATATATATATATATATATATATATATATATATATATATATATATATATATATATACATATATAAATACAAAACTAGTACAAATACAAGTAAAGAAAACAAATTTTGGGCATTACAACAAAGTACAATAAGATAAACCTGCTTTTTACACTAAGTTCAAATAAGTTCAATCAAGTGAATTATTTGCCTTTTTTTTTTTTTTTTTTTTTTTTTTTTTTTTTTTTTTTTTTTTGCAGAATTTTTAACTGTTAGCTCCTCATAAGAATATAATGAAAAAGCTTTACTTCAATCCTGACCACATTCAAAGTATTATTGTTGACACCAGTTTTGCATTTTTATAATTAATGTGTGAGGCATCAAGAATGCGTTGCAGCATCGAACAAAACAACTCCATTAGTTCCCTGGATGGATCCTCGACTCCTTAAAAGCTGGAAGAGGAAAAATAAGAATCTTTGAAAGGCTTAGAGGCTTTTTACGTCATATTCACATGATTCTTGACTTTTGGAAGCTTATAGATGCGAGAGGGAGAGAGATATTAGGTTATTATGAGAGATATTAGGTTTCCTGTTCGCCTGCGAGTCTATGCGTCGGTCATGTGTCAATCCTAAATCCTGGTCGACTGCCAGCGATTTCCACATAGGCTTTTCAAGTAAGCAAAGCCGCTACAATATGAAAAATCCAGGTCGCCCATTCACCCGGCGAGTTCAGGCGACTTGTTTGCCATAAGTTTTCGACCTAAAATCTATGTCATCAACTGATTCTGACTCCAGTGGGCTTTTTCAATAGACAAAACTGAGAGTGTTTGAAAAAATATCAGTCGCCCGCTTGCCTACAAGCCTAGTGGACATTGTCAGTCATGAGTCAACTTACAAATCTTGGTCGTGCCGCTGCGATTCAGCTGGGCTTTCAGAATAGGCAAAGCTAATATAATATGAACAATCTCTGTCGCCAACTTGCCTGTAAGTCCTGTGAACATGGTTGGTCATCAATCTTTGAATCATTTTTCGGTCTCTAATTGCCTTCAACTGGCTCACAGAACTGATCTGTCTTGGCTTTACTCTATTTAGCCATGTTTCTGAAAGTTAAATTCAGCCAGATTCATCAATGGTTCGCGGAGCCGTTCCTCTTCTGGCCCAGACCCCCTATGATTGCAAGGTCTTTCTTCCTGTAATCGTTACTACCCCCACGAGTCAATCTATATTTCAAAAATTGTGTTTTCCCAAGTGCTTCGAAGCACTAGTGTCATTAATTTTTTTTTAAAGTTACTTACAGAAAGGTTCTGCAAATAATCATCGCATGTCTCTTTTATTAGCGTTTTGTAAAAGTTTTGAAAAAACGATGCTTTCTTGAGTTCTGGATTTTCTTAATTCAATTTTTTTTATGGGTTCAGTTTGGTTTAAGGCGCACAGCCCAACTGAGCCTACATGTGAAACTTCCTTGAATAATCTACATTCAGCTCTTCACTCTGGTTTGATGACTGCTACTCTCCTTCTTGATGTACGAAAAGCATTCAAATCGTGAAAACATAGGGTTGTTCTTCGAAAACTTTCCCATATTGGTATCAATTAATCACTTCATTGGCCAAAAGTACACAAGGGCTCAAAAATGGAGTAAAAGAGAGTTAACGAAAAAGAAAGAATAAAGAAAAGACACAAGACAGTCATAAAAACATACTATTGCAAATAACATGACATACAAGTAAGGCTCATTCAGGATTTTACTTCGGTGTCACGGAGGGAGGGGGGAGGGTACATGAAAAATCTTTACAAAACGCAACCAAAATTTGCTAAATACTTTTTGTACGGGTTGGACATTATTTCGGCTTGGGTAGGGAGTTCAATCCAATTCCTCTCGCTTGTAAGTTCTGAGGCAATTTTGTCGCTTATAAACATCCAGATCTAATTTGGGTTATTTTCAAGAATCTCGCTCTTGTGGTCAATAATTTCAGCCTGATGATTGCCGAGACACGTAGCAAAACGACGCTTAGTGCACAACCTTACTTCATTAACGGCGCCAGATTTTGGATGGTCACAGCTAGTTGATATGTGATACCACAATTGAGAAGATTCTTGACTTTTTTGTAATGCCGAACTAAGTGAACAGCCAGATGTTTCTGACCCCAGACGTACTTTGCGCAAAGGACCAGGACAGCACTCGGCACATCACATTGCATGTGTGACTTTGCTACCATAAATATTTATCAGAATCTCTTTCTTCTAGTCTAGAAACTCTGAGCACTGTTGCTGTAGCAGGAAGAGGACGTTAATTCTGTCCAATGTGGCATCGATCTTCACTTTTTATACATCCACGTCCATGTTCTTCCAGTCACATTTAAAATTTCACTTCCGCCCTTTTTGGCATTTGAGAAGGAAACCATTAAAATCCGAAACAGTTTTAGATTGGTAAAGGATCCAATACTGAAACACTAAAGTCAACATACAATAAACCGTTCGCGGTAATACCATTCGAACAGAGCCTGAAATCAAGTGAGCTAGTTGGTCATTCTTAGTTTATTTCATTTTTGTTTGGTCGAGTCATCTCGGTTGATTCAGTTTTTGGAACCCTTTTATAATAGTTTGGTGTTCCACAAGGATCTCTCTTTTGGCCAATACTCTTTTTAACTTATGCTAGTAACCTTATTAACACGGTCAAAAATTCAAAACCTACAATTCGCTGTCGTCTTTGTCAACCAGCATCTACCATCTACATCTACATAGCTTGTTTTTGTCGATGTAAATTTATTATTAAATAAAGGAACTTATAACTCAAAGATCAGAAGCCAACTATCATTAGTTATGATTGACTATCTGTTCTTATTTTCATCATAGCATGGCTGGAAGCTGCAAATTCAACCTCTGATATGATCACAAACAAGGAAAAGAGGCTAACCATTTAGTTGTTTCATTTTAATACAAAGAACTGATTGATTTTTTGTATAATTTGGTGTTTTTCATAGTGAGCCATAAAAAATAGTTAATACCAAAAAAGTACAAAGGATAGCAAAAAGTAAAAATGATAGTTGAAATTAGTTAAACGAAATAATTCAGAGTCATACATATCTTCAAGAAATTATTAAAAATCGGAAAATACGTTTTCAATAGAAACAAATACCTCCATAGGCAGTTATGGAGTTTTAGCAGTAGCAGGTATCAATTAAAACACAAATAAATACGACTGAAAGATTAGCTATAATAGGTAAAAAAGGTAAAAAGGTAAAGGCATATAAAAACACCGTTTAGGAGCAATCAGCCTTCCTTTGAAGGAGTAGTTGTATTCAGGAATCAAGAGGTTGATGATGTTTGAAATTCTATATACAAAAAGACTGTCACATCTAGAAAACCATTTTGCAATGGTTCAATGTCAGAAAAACTAAACAAAATGTGATGTTTGGCTAATTTTGTAATTTTCTTCTTCTTTTAGAGTTAATATTTTTTTTCAGGCTTCGGTTAGCTCTGACGAGGCATCTACGTCAGCCGCTAATTCAGAAGTAATTATCAGCACGGTAGTAGCTCTATTACCGATCAAAAATGGAGGAAAATATTTACCTAAACGGCCAATATCAAAAATAAGAAATTTAGAACCATAATTTACAACTGGGAACAGAAAAATTAATATAAAATGGTATAAAATAAGGTATTCATACTTTCGAAACATCAACCAAAACAAAAATCTTAGAAAGTGAGACCAAAACTAAAATAAGTCTAGGGAGAGACATTTTTATTATATATTATTATATATATTTATTATATGTTGGGAGAACTAAATTTATTCTGATGTCCTTTGTAATTTAATATAATTATTCTGAGGAAATCAGTCCGAGTTTGATGAGAGTTTTTCACAAAAACTATTTTTAATGGGTCTCTTTTTAGTTTGCAACAACTGACAAGCTTAAATACACTTATATAAATGCCGTCAAAGGAATTAAAGTTTTTCTGAAGTAAAAATGAAAACGGCAAAACGGCAAAAGGCAAAAGGAAAAATTAAAACGGCAAAAGATCTTTATACTTTCTAAATAAAAACGAAAATAAAAATAAATAGCCAAGACCACAGTGCCTTGCCATCATAAACACAAACAACAGGTAGAACAATAGTAAATTTTTTTCCGTAGAATTTTTTTTCCGTAAAATAGATCTTTATACTTTCGAAACAAAAAAAATTGAAAATAAATAGCGACGAAGACCACAGTACTTTTCCATCATAGACACAAACAACAAGTAGAACAATAGGGAATTTTTTTCCGTAAGACAGTGAAACTTTAACCTTAAATGAATATTTCAACACTATATCCAAGGGCCGTTCTAAAAAAAAACAACAAATGAAAATATAAAACAAACTTGCATTAAAACACGACCAGGAAAACAACATTTTTAAAAACAGTCCTAGCATCCTTACTTCAGGGAAAATCAACCAGGACTTCCTGAAGTTTGATGAGGATCTTTCCCAAGAACTATTTTTAATGAGTCCCTTTTTAATTTGTAGCAGCTTTTTAAATACCGTCAAAGGATTTAAAGTATTTTTTCGGAAAGCAATTTTATTTGAGGACTTTTTCTTCACATATCTTGACCATGCTAACCGGTCTAATATCAAAAGAATTTTGGACAGTTCATCTTGTTCTTCATAGATCAGTATGCTGTTAAGTTTAGAAAGAATTACCTTTAGCTAAATTAAACGAAATTTAAAGGCAAAAGTTACGCTTTATTATTAATTTTCTTCAATGTACTTTTGTTTCAGTCTATGCCCCTTATTTAGTGATTAATTAAAAAAAAACTTTCCGAAAAATATGTTTTCCAAAGAAAAGTAAAGGTCCTTTTAACTTAAGCCCAGCATATACAATTACCTGTTAAAATTCAAACTCAAAACGACCGGAAATTAATATTAAGGAACAAATGAAACACAAAACTAACAGGAATTAAATAAACAATCATAGCAAAAACATACAACAAGTAATACTATTAATGAATAAATAGATCTTGAAGCGAGTAATGCTTAGATTGAATATGGAAATCAAGCTTAAAACGAACGAAAGATCATTACAAATAAGAGTTTGGGTATCGCCTTCTCTCACTGTAAAAGTCTAAAGCCAACTGCGTCATTGGCGCTTTACTGAAAACCAATTTTATTACAAATATTTTCTTTTGTACTTAATATTGAAAATAAACATTAAAATTATAGTCAAATTCCGAACTGTTAAGCTTTCAGCGATTTACATCATTGTAAGTCAAATATTCAGTTTAATTTATTAGTTCTTTCTAAAGTTGTGCAAGACGAATATAGTTTCACTACAAACAAGAATTTGGATGCTGTCCCCTTCCTTAACTGTAAAAAAAAAAAAAAAAACCAAAAGCCTAATGCGTCATTGGCACTTCACTGAAAACGAATTATATTACAAATAATTTTCTTTTCAGTTCTTTCAGCATTGAAAATAGAAATAAAATTAGAGTGAAATAAATTATTGAACTGATGGATTTTTCAACAACTAATATCATTATATATCAAATAGTCATTTTGATGTGGTTTATACCTTCAAAGACGGTTCAAGACGCATACAGTTTTCAGTAAAGCGCCAATGACGAAGTAGGTATTAGAATTTTACAGTGAGAGAAGGACACGATACCCAAACTCTTGTTTGTAGTGATTTTTGTTCGTTTCGAGTTGGATTTGCATATTCAATTTAAGTTTCACTCGTTGTAAGATGTATTTGTTCATTTACATTAATATCTATTGTATGTTTGTTGGCATTGATTGTTTATTTAATTTATTTTTATTTTAGGTTTCATTTATACTTCAATAGCAAAATATTTTTTTTCGTTTTAAGCTTGATTTTCATATTCAATCTAAGGATTACTCGCTGTAAGATCTATTTATTCATTTATATTATTACTTGTTGTATGTTTTTTTCCCATTATTCTTTATTTAATTTCTGTTCGTTTTGGGTTTCATTTATTCTTTAATAGTGATTTCTGGTCGCTTTGAGTTTGAATTTTAACAGGTATTTGTATCTGCTGAGCTTACGTTGAAAATGGCCTTTACTTTTTTGTGAAAAACTTATTTTTCGGATTTTTTTTTTAATTAATTTTTGTTCGTTTTTTATTGCGAAAAGTTTAAAGTTTTTAAAAATTCCTTATTCAAAATCAAACTTAAAAAAAAAAAAAAAAAAAAAAATAAAATGTTCATAAAAGTATCAAAACTGGTATCAAAGTAACAATATCAAAGTGAAAAAATTTTGCCCCCTTTGACATGAGCCTCCTTTGAAGTTTATACGGCGATCCCTTGTATATGAAGTGCCTCTGGAAAAAATGAATGGAGTGTGGGAGGAGGCTAGCTACCCTCCGATAACTTTTTACTCTTAAAAAAATATTTACAACTTTCAATTTCCGATCAAATGAGCCCTCTATGAAGTTTATACGAGCATCCCTTCCATAACAACCATATGTACTGTATATAACAAACATATATACAACGAAATGACCATACGTAAAGGAGTTTTTGTTACATGATCTTTGAACTATTTTTAACAAAATGGCAACCTCAAATTTTTTATCAGATATATTTGGGGAAAAAGGGCGTGGGGGGAGGCTGGTTTCCCTCCAATATCTTTTGACGCTTAAAAAGTGAACTAGAACTTTAAATTTCCAATTAAATGAGCTCTCTCTGAAGTTTATGCGAGCATTCCTTCCATAAGAACCGTACATGCCCCCAGGGCATAGCTTATAACCCTTGCCTTGAAGACTGTGGGGGGGGGGGGGGAGTGTCATGCTCAAAGATATAACTTCCAGAACTTTCAACTACTTTGAACAAAATGACTATCTCCAAATTTTGATTGGATGTGTCTGGGGAAATGGTGGGCATGGAAGGGGTGTTAGTTACCTTCCAATCACTTTCGACTATTAAAAAGGGCAATAGCCATTTAAATTTCCAATCGAATGAGCCCTTTTTGAAGTTTCTACGACAACGCTTTCTATAAAAAACCTTATATGCCCCAAGGGCATAACTTACAACCCTTGTCCTGAGGGCTGTGGGGGGTTGTCATCCTCAAAGACCTAATTTCCAGAACTTTCAAACACGTTGAACAAAATAGCTATCTAAAAATTTTGATTGGATGTGTTTCGGGAAAAGGTGGGCGCGAGAGGGGGGCTAGTTGCCCTCCAACCACTTTCGATTATTAAAAAGGGGACTAGCCCTTTGAATTTTGAATCAAATAAGTCCTTTTTGAAGTTTCTACGACAAAGCTTTCTATAAAAAGCTTATATTCCCCCCAGGAATAACTTACGACCTTTGCCCCGAGGGCTGTGGGGGATTGTCCTCCTTAAAAACATAATTTTTATCTGGAAATCTATTACGCAGAACAAAATGGCTATCTCTAAATTTTGATTGGATGTGTTTGGGGAAATGATGGGCGTGGAAGGGGTGTTCGTTGCCTTCCAATCACTTTTGACCCTTAAAAAGGGCACTAGAACTCTCGATTTTCAATCGAATGAGCCCCCTTTGAAATTTTTACGACGATTCCTTCCATATGAAGTGCCTCTGAAAAAAATGAAATAAAATTCAATAGCACAAATTAAATTTAAATTACAATCTTTTAATCTGATACGATTGGGAGTGATAATCTAACTTTATAATATACAATATATTTATGATATCTGAAAAATCTAGCAATAGAAATCTAAAATAAATTCCCCATTTTTTGATGGGCAAGATTCTATTTTAATATAGAAAAAAAGCTTGATTGAGTGTATAATTCAAGTGTGAAATTTAGTTAGGAATTATATTTCTTCCTCTACTGTTTATTTCCACTGTTTTCGCTCTTGTTTCCACTATTTTTTTTTTATTTCTGTACAATTGAGTTGATGACGATATTGATCTGAAATTTATAATTTAAATAAAAAGATATCTAACAGATAGGAAATATGACTGAAGGTTTGAATAAACATAGATTCAACCTTACCTGCAGTTGATGAGGTTTTCCAGCCTTAACAAGAGCTTCCACGAGCTTGGCAGTGTTGGCAAAATGTACATTCTCATCAATCATACCATGAACTATCAAAAGTCTTCCTTCTCTGGGCAGAAAATAAAAAACTAAAGTTACTACTAAAAGAGGAGGAACTACACAAGGGTGAAAGTTATAACACCTCACCGAAAAATACAATGAGCAATTGAGCTTTAGTGCAACAAGGTTGCAAGGAAAACGATCAGCAAAACCCTGAAGAAGGACAGTTCTTTTTGTGGGCAAGGCGAGGAGTGACTGAATATAATTCAATTTTTTTAATTCACCCTTCACATAAACTTGCAGGATGGGAGAGGAGAACATTTGCCTCCAAGCCTCTCATAACATTATTTCGAACCCTGGTAACCCCCCACTTGGGCACCTTGAAACATTCACCTCGAATGTAAGAGTCAATGCTCTTACATACGAGAGAATCTTCAATCTCTTTGCTATCGAAAACATCAAGAAATTTATTTTTCCCAGGAATTTTTTTTTTCGTATGTAAGGTCTAAGGTTTCTTTTTTTCTTTTCTTTCATCTTCTTTTCCTTGTTTGCGTACAAATCTATTGATGTTTTTTATTACTACTAATTTTCCCTTTTTTACATTAAATGTAAAGGTGGCTAATTCAAGCTTGCGATTCGACTTCATCAAGTCGCTAGTCCACCCAATTCTCGAATATGGTCATTGCACAGTTCGTCCATCCCTGAACAAGGATATAGATGCACTGGAAGCAGTTCAAAGGCGGATGACGAAGTTCTCCCCAAGTCTGAAAGACCTCGCTTACGAACAACGTCTTCGTCTGCTTCACCTACCAGCACTCTCATACAGATTTCTAAGGGGTGATATGATCGAGCTGTACAAGCTATGCCATGGCTGCCTATGCTATGACCACGTCCCCAGAGAAGGACTGCTGGTCTTTAACAAAAATCATCTACGTGGCCATCCCTTAAAGCTTAAAACTGAGAGGCTCTACAAAGATGTAGGCAAATGGGCCTTTCGAAACCGAGTCTTCGACACCTGGAACTCCCTACCCGAAGAAACCGTTCTGACATCGTCTATCATCTCTTTCAAGAACTCGTTTGACAAGATATACGAGAGTCGTATGTACGACTTCAGTAACTTTAGAAGATTTACCTAAATTTTGTATTGTCTTTTTCCTGTTTTGTAAGAGGCTCTGGTCTACGCTTTTGCATTATATCATTATTATTATTTGACGACAAAAATCATATTAAAAAAAAGCCTCTAGTTTATGCACTACTAGTAAGGTGCTATTGGGGTTGTACCAACCCCAAGTAGCACCAACCACTACTAGTTGGTGCTACTAGTAAGGTACTATTATGCACTACAAGTAAGGTGCTATTCATTTTCAGATAGGCAGACACTAGTACGTATTGAAATTACGAATTTTATTTATTGAGGTTTACTATTCATTAAAAGCCTCTTTATTGATTTGATTAATTAAGATTTTTGATTTTATTTGAAGCATCTAAATTAGACGTTAGCGTATTTTTATCTAATGTTATAAACCAGGTTCTGACAGGAATTATTTTTCGCTCTAGCTGCCAGAAACCATTTCGCCTCATGAACAAAAAACGACATCATATGCAGCGAAATTTGATTTGCTTTTTTTCGAGATCAGAACTGAAAAATATGTTTTTTTCTGGCAAGACAAACTGTTGTTAAAATAAATAAACTCTCGTATTAATGTGTAGCTAAAAATAGGTTACTCGTATTTATTTTCAGATAAGTAAATTCAAAAGAAATCCGCATTAAAAATATATTTATTCAGCCAAATTAGGATTTATGATTTTAATGAAGTATTCTAATAAAACATTAGCTAATTGTATTCTATGTCAAAACCTGGATCTGGCAGGAGCTATTTTCGCTTTGACTACCGGATTTTATTTCCCGGAATTACCGGATTTTGTTTATTAAAGATAGCTCCCTTCAATTAACCCATGAACACAGTTAGGATACTATCTTTATTTAGTTTTGCCAGGTTGATTTTTTGCGATAAATTTTGATTTTGGATTTTTTTGTCACCCCTTTCACCACTACTGAGCACTGCTTCACATATCTCTCCTCACACCTACTGAGCCTCACATTTTCCTCAGAAAACCTCATATTTCCCTTACATATGTCAAAAAGTAAAATGGAGTGGTATTCCGGGTTTAACAATAATATGAACGAACATAGAAAAAAAGGATCCTTCCTATCTCACATTCAGTTTAGATTCAATAGGAGGGTATCTATAATCAAGAGGGAAATTAGAGAAATTATATACTCTCTAATTTTATAATTATATAAAATATTATTTAATTACATACACTTATTTCAATAAAACTGAAATTATATAAAATTATATAAAAAAGTTATAGAAATTATGTAAAATTAATCGTCAATAGAGAAATTTGTACTCCTGAGGTTTACCAGGAGGTATTAGGATATAAATTTCTTTTACCTGGGGATTTCTCTTCATTGCAAAGAGTAACATGCAAGCAACAATCATAACAAACCAACATGCACTTTGGTTCTGGTGCAAATGACGGAACTTGTGGGAAATTAATTGGAAAAAATATAATCTACCCCCCCCCCCCCTAAAGTGATATTCCCAAGCTCTATATGTCGTCAAAAGTGAATGCCGTTACTTGCGCACATATTTGACATCCTTTGCTTGATGCATCAAAAAAGCTAGAGTACTAACTTTATTTAGTCTTGCTTAGTTAATTTTTTTGTGACATATTTTGACCACGCCTCCGGTATGTTTTGTTACAAATTCAAAATCCATAACTACGACCAGGCGTGAGCGCAGGATTTACCACAGAGGACGCAGTTCCCAAAAATATACGATACCACAGTGACAATTCTTAAAAAGTGAAGACTTAACTGACAAATTCTTAATTTAACCAAAGTCAACCTAGCATAACCTAACTTTAACTTTTACCATCAACGCTTGTATAAGACTGAAAAACACTGATTCACATAGCTAATTGAATCCAAGCAGAGGAAAAGGAATTTCGGACATTCACCAGTGAATGTTGACATTAACCAGATTTCAGACATTCAAAGTAACATATACATATACATGAAACTAACAAACAAAATTAGTCCATTGAACACTAACATTAAAAAACACTTCAAACACTAATTGCATTAGTGTAATTAGTATTTGAAGTGAAGTAAATGGGCTGTAACTTTTATTTCAATTAATGTTAATGGTAAAAGTTCAGCAAAAAAAAAAAAAAAATCATACTAATTTTGAAAACTAGCCTGAAACCCACAAAAATGGTGTTAGGTCGAAATGAAAACATAGCCAGCAGTGTCTTTTTTTTCCTTTTGCTTTTGTTCTGTCAGCACTAGTGGGGTACTAAAACATCATAGAGAGATGTTTTAGGACTCATTTGAAAAGGAATTGCCATATCTAGTGCCTTTTTTCTTTAATGCCTTGTGTTCAGGGTTATATTTCCAGACATACTATGACATACACACACACACAGACGCTTATATATATATATATATATATATATATATATATATATATATATATATATATATATATATATATATATATATATATATATATATATATATATAAATATATATAATATATATATATCAGAAATGCACCTATGATATTTAGAAAGAGCACAAAATAAAGCATTTAAAGCATTTACTGCTTTACTGCTTTTATTTTATCAAGATGTTTAAGATTATTACGGCTATATGTGACGCCATTAAGGATGTGGGCTACATTGCCAGAAATACGCATATGATATTTAGAAAGAGCATAAAATAAGGAAGGGCTATACGTAAGGCCATCAAGGATGTGGGCTGCATTGCCAGAAATGCGCATGATATTTAGAAAGAGCATAAAATAATGAATTTGAATGTACTGCTTTTAACATAATAAGATGATTGCTTTTGTGGGAGTGCCAAATTAGAATGATGTCATACAAATCTTTTTAGAGCTAAAAATTTCCCACATTTTAAAAATTATTTCAGTTTTTAAAATTTTTTTATTTCACATTTTCTTGTTGAGATTGATACCTATTAAATTACATAAACTATAGACTAATTGGCACTTTTGTGGTTGCATATAAGAAACTATAGACGCAAAACTTGAGCTTACTCATCAGGGAACGTCTCTGCCAAAGATAAGACACTACTACGGTAATAGGCAGTCATGGTCTGAGGTGTATGAAGTCCCATATATCTCTCTGTGTAGCCAGTGTCGTATAGTAACCAATCCGTGACTGGGGCACCAGCAATGGCAACCTATAGACAGAAAATCAAACCATTCAAACGATAATGATGATGACCATTATAAAGTAAGATCTTGGTTATTAAAATATAGCTGTATAAAGGAGGGGGGAATATCCCTCTGAAATTGATCTGGAGGAACACAATTTATTGTGTTTTCACCTTTTGTTCAACCCCAGCTGAATTCAGAAAAAGCCAGTGTCGTATAGTAACCAATCCGTGACTGGGGTATCAGCAATGGCAACTTATAGACAGAAAATAAAACCATTCAAACGATAATGATGATGAACATTATAAGGCAAGAACTTGGTTATTTAAATATAACTGTATACAGGAGAGGGGGAATATCACTCTGAAATTGATCTGGAGGAACACCCTTTTTGAATTTTGACCTTTTGTTCAACCCCAGCTGAATTCAGAAAAAACAACTATCATTAGGTAAAGATGACCTAATTATCATACCCTTTAATTAATTTCTCGTTATTTTCAAAACCCATCATTTCATACCCATCAATTTTCTCGTTATTTGCTCATCGTTCTCATTTTTCTAAATTTAAGCAACTTTGCTTTTATAACATTAGTTTTACATTTAAGTAAAATTTGTATCTAGGGCACTCGATAGGGTCTATTTTTATCAAATACCATGGTTTTCAATTTACTTAGCTGTCTTTCTTAGGACTAAGTTCAAAAAGCTCAAAAAAATAAAAAAAATAAATTAGTCAGCGATAAGCAAACCTTCCACAGTTTTACATATATGGTGGCAAGGTGGCAATAGTACGGAATTGTTTGATTTTTGAAAATATTTCCCAAGGTCCCCAAATATTTCCTAACTAGAATCCCACACACTAACAGTCGGAAGTATATTAACATAATGAAAAAGGATTGACCTTGATATAATCTTTTTTTGTCAAAAATACGTTAAAAACGTCAAAAATCAGAGGATTATAAGAAAATGAAGGGACAGCTCTTAAAATTTCAAGATTACGTGAGTAGACCCTCCTTCAAAAATTGATGCCTAAACAGCAGGCCCTTAAGGAGGGATTGATTTTCAGAAGGTCCAATATTTCCGGGAAACGTCAGAAGAATTTCCTGGAAACGTCAAAATTAAGGCGAATTAATTTGATAAGCAAGAAAAATCATAAGAACAACCCTTAAATTCTCGAAACTTGAAGAGAAACTTACGAGTTCAATTGCTCCTCCCCCTATCCCATAAAACATTTGACGAAGAGAGAGAGAGAGAGAGAGAGAGAGAGAGAGAGAGAGAGAGAGAGAGAGAGAGAGAGAGAGAGAGAGAGAGAGAGAGAGAGAGAGAGAGAGAGAGAGAGAGAGAGAGAGAGAGAGAGAGAGAGAGAGAGAGAGAGAGAGAGAGAGAGAGAGAGAGAGAGAGAGAGAGAGAGAGAGAGAGAGAGAGAGAGAGAGAGAGAGAGAGAGAGAGAGAGAGAGAGAGAGATTGAAACTCTACCTTGAATATCTGAGGAGCCTGGGCAAGACCCATTAGACTAAGATAGCCACCATAAGACCATCCATATATTCCTACACGGCTCATATCAATACAGTCATCTCGACTGGCAAGCCACTCCAATACTTCAACTTGATCTTGTATCTCCACTGAGCCCTAAAATAAAATCTACTTGAAAAAGAAGAAAAGAAAACTAATTACAAAATTTGATATTATTATTAATATTTTTTTCACTTGTTGCAAACCCGGTGAAAGCAATTTTCGTCCGAACACGCTCAGTTTCTCAGCATTTCTGAAAGCATAATAAGAAAGCACAATGCACCCTGTAAGCAACTAATCGAAACAGTCATCCAAAAGTCGTGGCACCTGAGAAGAGTTACTGCTATATAATTCTAATATATCTTTATAATTTCCGAAATGGATAGGCTCCTCATATAATTTAAATTTGGATGTTTTTTTTTTAATACTGCTAACAACTTACTGCAGCGCCATGACCCCTGATTCAAAAAAGCTGGACACGCTCCACTTCCACAAAAATCTTTTCAAATATTCCATCATTACCCCCTCTCAAGAAGCTCCAAACTATGTGGTCGTATCCAGGGGCAAATCTACAACATTTTCATTGGGGGGGGGGGGGTCTACTTTCAGACATTCAAGGAACATATATAATAATATATACTAATTTTTTCTCCATATTACTGGGAGGAGGGGCAACTGCATAAGATCTTTAAAAAGTGTTTCCTAGTTCACCCCCCCCCCCCGTCCAAAAAAGCTACAATATTCAATTCGACAAAGGCATAATATTCGATATATAGAATTCAGCTTAACGGCATTTTAGAATTAATGAATATTTAGCCAATGCCTTGGAGGAACATTTCTAACCGCAACAATTGGATGTTGTTCGCAACAACAAATGCTCCTTGGACAAGCTCCACGTTCAAGCTCCAAGCTCCAAGCTTTATGATTTACACAACTCCACGATTTACGATTAAGAAATTTTAAACAGCTTAATCAAGCATAAGTAGCGTTCTACTAATAAACTATTCTCTCTTGTCTAATTCTATTCAAACTGTCTTTTAAGACAGTTTCTGTACAGACTGTCATATTTTCGTCATATTTCTGTACGGACTGTCATATTTTTGTCATATTTCTGTACAGACTGTCATATTTTTGTCATATTTCCGTACGGACTATCATATTTTTGTCATATTTCCGTACAGACTTTCTTTTAAGATAGAACTTAACATTAGTTTTAATTCAGATTAACATTGATATTAATAAAATTAGAAAATCACTTAACTCAAATAGAAATAGATAGTCAAATATTTGTTTACTTTTGTATTCTAGTTTTTTTTTAAAGCTTCAATACTGAAATTGAGTTCAAATTTTTAGACAGAATAATCAATTAAGATTAATAACATCATTAATTCTAATATTAATTAAGATTATAATTAAGAAAAAAATAATTAAAATAGGCATGATCAATCTGAGAGAAATCACTCTTTAAAACTTAATACAGAGTCGAAAGAAAGTTGAACCATTTCTACGGTCATTAGAGAGAGAAAGTTATAAAAAAAAACAAATAAAAAAAACAACACAAATTTCAATCAACAGCTCTGAGAGACCCCAATGAGATCTGTTTTAAGGTTAATTGTCATTATATTTTTAATATTAATTATTATTAATTATTATATCATTAATATATTAATAGTCATTATAATTTTACTTTTAAGAATTACGATAATCATGACGGATCTCGTAGTCACGGCAGGTCGTCAAAAGGAGGATCATTTACCCATGCTAAGTTGACGGATTTTTTTTTTTTTTTTTTTTTTGCATTACAAACAAATCATTGATGTACAAAGCAACATGAGTCCAGGATAGTTACACACGCTGCTCCTCTAACCGAACTTGCTCAAAGCTTCACTCTCTCCTCCCACTCATAAAGTTCCAATTCCCTAGTAACCCTTTTCTCACACCTTTTGAGGCTGACCTACTTCCTATTGGGTCCTACATGGATAGAAAGCAGCTTTGGCCATCTACACTCCTTCATCCTTTATATGTAGCCTAGTCATAAAGACTTTAAACTATTATAATACTGACGCAGCTGCCAAAGCAGAAACTTCATTTGGGGAGGGAGAGAAGTTTCATTAAATAGGTGTCAAATAAGGAGTAAGTCAATGTAATTGGGATATTCAAGCAGCAACCAGAGCAGAAACGTCATTTGAGGAGGGCGAGAAGTTTCATTAAATGCACGTCAAATAAGGAGTAAATCAATATAATTGGGATACTGACTGAGTTTCCTTGAACTTTGGCCTTTCTCAGTAGGATGATTCTTACCTATTGGTTCTCAGCCTCTTAGTATTTAGTGACAAAAACGTGTTTGTCCATAAGTAACTAGCATCCATTGTTTAATTTATGAATAATATAAAAACAAAATTTATGCAAAAAAAAAAAAAAAAAAAACTAAACTGATTTCACACTAGAATCTCAAATGGTATGGAACTGACCTTAATAAATTTAGATTGTAGATGGTTCCTTTGATACTACATGGCATATACCTCTTAAAATCCTTTTAAAACTGAACACACCGCATGACATCGGCAGCTCCACTGGCAGGATGTATTTTCCCTATTTTATTCTTTTTTTGTAATAGTTCCAAGATGCATACCGTCACCCATCTTACATACTATCGTACCTAATAAAAATTGGATTTCGGACTCGACTAATTTGAATGAACCAAAAGTCCAATTTACAGTCATTAAGTCCAAAAAATAATTATTTAAATAATTTAAACTTAATTTTAGCTTTTTTAAAATAAATAAATCCAATACCTGATTTTTAGCATATTCGATAGATGGCAGTATGGGCGACAATATGGCCTATACCCATCCACAATGTTTTTCTTGATAAAAACGTTTCGCAAATGTAGAAAAGAACTCTGATTATATGACAGAGGAAAGATAAGAGAAACAAAACCACACATTACCATTTTTTGATAAAGTGGGGCTTCGAAGTCAATCCCTCTATTTGCTGATCCTCTGCTGTCTATTGCAACTACATTATAACCACATGCCACAAGAGCGTTCATCCTTGGCTGCCACTTGCACTGCAAAAATAAATACTTAGTTTACTTTTCATTATCCTTCACACCCCTCCTCCACCAAAAATTAGTTTAACAAACCTTTAACTGTTTTAAACTAAAATCAAACAAAGACCTAAACCTAAAGCAAATTAAATAATTAAAATAAAATAAAATTAAAATAATATATAGTAGCAAAAAGTTGATGTTGGTCATTTACACACAGAATTCATCCAAAGAGATGATTTCCTTTACTTGGTTTGCTTTTCTACCCCCTCCCCCTTCATCCCTTGCAATTCCAACTCTGTTGCAATGGTCCAGAAGACCTACTCATTTTTTGTGGTACTCTCAAAATTATCAATAGTCTCCATTACTTTTGACTTATCCATACTTCAATTCTTCCTGTACAGACATCAGACAAAGAGAAATCCCTTCCCTCAATGAATGATTGTGCCCTACCCTTCTGAGAAATACTGAGAAAAACTAGTCAACAGCTGCAAAGTTTCAGTTGGTGGATTGAAAATACGTCTTGTTGAAACAAAAATAAAATTATGTTAATAAAATATATACAAAATACAAATATAATAAAATTTATTATATTTATGTAAAATTTATCTTAATATATAAAAATATAATAAAATATAAATATAATATATAATAAAATATAAAGAATCATAGAATCATAGAATCATTTTAATTAAAAACAGCTGTCATAGACACATTAAAAAAATGCACTAAAAGGCGCTGTTTTTTACATAAAAACACTTCTCTACATTTTATTAAAAGCACTTGTAAAAAAAGGAACAAAGGAGTTACTAAGTTTGTTTGTGCGGCACGAGACGGGCATAAGTATAACATATAATAAAATATATGTAAATAAAAATATATCGTTAAAATATATTGCTGGTGCATATAGTGTAAGATTTCAGTTAGGCCAGGGAGGGAGAACAGTGGGTACTGAATTTCATTGTTCAGTGTTTTAAAGCATATATGACTTTATTTATTAATAAGAGATACTTTTCTGGCATTGGTTCACTTTTATACTGAACAGACCATTGAACATTCTTTTATTTCGGATACAAATCTCCAATTACCAACAAATACCCCACTACGCCACTTTGTGGTTTTTCTTTGTTGAAAATCAAATCCCTTTCCCTCCATGCAACTGGCTTGAAATATGAGACTGAACAAGCGTAAAATTTGTAAAGCTAGAAATGACCGTGTATTGGAATACTCCTTTTCCAACAAGGTGAAATTATCTTTATCAGCACAGTGAGAGGATCTTGGCTGGTAAACTATGGGTATGTGATTTGATCCTGGCCACTGCAAGGAATATTTAGTCCCTCAAGGAAGCCCAGGATTTCTGTTTATCAAAACTTTTAAAAATAGGAATCAAGGCTGTGGCCAGGATTTTTCTTGGGCGGGGAGGGGGGGGTTCAAACTCCCTACCTCCTAGAATTGGCCGTGCTATAAATGCTAGGAATACCCTTCGCCCTACTCATTCTACTTAATACATTTGGTACCATCCCTCATCTTCACTAGTAATTTAGGCCAATAAGTAATGCTAAAGAATACTCTTTACCATGAAACTATTAGTAACTAGTTGCACTTCAGGTCCTCCGTAAACTGAGACCAGAGTAGGGTACTTTTTCCCTGGGATTCGACCAGTAGGCCGAATTATTGCACCATAAATCGTTTCACCACTTTTAATCTGACAGCTAAATATCTCCGGTGTCATTGAAAAACCAGAATCAGGAACTGGAAAGAAAAGGCGTAATTTAGAATGTGTACTTGATGTTTGTGTATTTGAGCATGGCTAGATACGCCAAAACCTGTGCACATGAATTAATTCAGGAAGAGCGTAAGGGGGGGGGGGCAAAGTCTAAACTCATAGGCAGCGCAATAGCGCTGCCTAAGTAAAGAACGATGCTGGCACAATGTATTATTAGTTGGCGTAGAAACTTCGAAAAGGACTCATTCGACTGGAAATTGGAATGGCTAGTGCCCTTTTTAACCATATCAAGGGGGGGGGGGGCAAAGTCTAAAATCACTAAAAAAGACTAATGAGGTGAAAACATATAAGAAATAATAGCAAATCTAAAAACACTTCAGTGGTGGCGGAATTCAGGATCGACTTCGCTTCCCCTCCACAACCCATAAGTTCGCTCCTGAACATGGTATAGTCAAAATAATATGAGACTGGACAAAGAAAAGAATTACAGACTAGCCTTTTTTTAAACGATAGATTTCCTTTGTCCAGTCAAAAACTGGAAACTCAACCCGCCCAAACGCAGTGGGGGAACTTCCGGGCAGCGGGGATGACTGACTGTTCTTTCAGAAAGCCTCAGGTGGTTAATGCTATACATGACGAACTAAGGTCTAAGACTCTATGATCAGTATGGCACAGAAACACTGACATCACAGAAAGAAGAGAAACATCTATAAAATAGAGTGAAAGTTTTAAAATGTTGGGACTTCGTCATTAAAACACTAAATATATTAAAACTATAATAATATATTAAAACGTCATTATTTAATAATATTCATTATTTAATAATACGTCATTATTTAATAATTTTAATAATATATTAAAACGTCATTATTAAAACTATATTATATATTATATATTATAATATATTATATTATATATATATTAAAACATCATTAAAACTATAATATATTACTTTCAAACACTCTACTGAGCAGCATGCATGCATAGAAACACTTGCCGTATCCCTCGAAAGGGGAAAGCCCTCTACTGTGCTAAAACCACCAAAAACTAGGAATAATTAAAGCAAAAGAACTGGTTTTACTTATATTAAATGAAAAAAAAAGTTTTTTTTAACTGAAAGTAAGGAGCGACATTAAAACTTAAAACGAACAGAAAGTATTCGGTATATGAGAGGGACTGTCCCCTCCTCAACGCCTTGCTCTTTACGGTAAAGTTTTTTATTGTTTAAAAAAAATAGAGTTGCGAGAAAATCAAACTTTAGCGTAAAGAGCAAGGCGTTGAGGAGGGGACAGCCCCTTTCATATACGGAATAATTTCTGTTCGTTTTAAGTTTTAATGTCGCTCCTTACTTTCAGTTAAAACACCTTGTTTTTTTTATTTAATTTTTTAACATTTTTGAATAAATGCAGGTTTTGATCTTGGCTCACAGTACATGAATAATTAAAACGAAATTTTCATATTAATTTACTTTTATTTGGTTAAATGGCTTTCTCGAAACTTGTTTCATTTTATTTACGAACGTTTTTATTAGTAATAAATATACGTAACTTACGAATTAATTTACGTAACGAACTTCTATATTCATATATTTTTAATACGTATAATAGGGGGTTCGCCCCCTAGTCAATACCTTGCTCTTTAAGCGAAAGTTCGAATTTTGGTCCAATTCTTTAAAACTGACCGCTTAATCACAAAGGCCGTTAATTAGAATAAATAGCTCTGATTAAAGTACTAAAAAATCTCTGGCTTAAAGAGTGAGGTATTGACTAGGGGGTGAACCCAATTAAATATGTAATATTTTCTATTCGTTTAAAGTTTTGATGTTGCTGTTGTGTCAGTTGAAAAACTTGTTTTTTTATATTTAATTTCTGATCTTTTTTTAAATAATGCTGGGAAGTCCGGCGTCCCTTTCATAGCAATGTCCCTTCCCCCATGAAAACTTCCTTCATGGAAAGATCCTCCAACATCACCCCCGACCCCCCCCCCCACTACCAGGAAAAATCTCCCCTGAAAACGTCTGTACTGTATACTTCCCAATGACCAATACTATATGTTAACATTGGGTAAAGTTCATAACTTTCAGCCCTCCTTTCGGGAACTTCGGGGGATTAAGTCATCCTAAAAGACATACTTATAATATTTTCGAACATGCTGAACAAAATGGCTATCTTAAAATTTTGATCAGGTGACTTTGGGAAAAAATGAGCGTGGGAGGGAGCCTAGTTGTCCTCCATTTTTTTGGGTCACTTAAAAAGGGCACTAGAACTTCTAATTTCCGTTCCAATGAGCCCTCCCACGATATTCTAGGACCACTGGGTCGATACGATCACCCCTGGAAAAAAAAACAACAACAAATACACCCGCACCCGTGATCTTTCTTCTGGCAAAAAATGCAAAATTCCACATTTGTTTAAATAGGAGCTTGAAAACTCTCCAGTAGGGTTATCTGATACGCTGAATATGATGGTGTGATTTTCATTAAGGTTCTATAACTTTTAGGGGGTCTTTCCCCCTTTTTTCGAAAATCAGCTAAATTTTCTCAAGCGCGTAACTTTTATGGGTAGGATTAAACTTGATGAAACTTATATATTTGAAATCAGCATTAAAATCCAATTCTTTTGATGTATCTATTTATATCAAAATACCGTTTTCTAGAGTTTCGGTTACCACTGAGCCGGGTCCCAATAACCAATACTATGTGTTAACATTGGGTAAAGTTCATAACTTTCAGCCCTCCCCCTGGGGGCTTCGAGGGATTAAGTCATTCCAAAAGACATAGTTATAATATTTTCGACCATGCTGAACAAAATGGCTATCTCAAAATTTTGATCGGGCGACTTTGGGAAAAAAAGGGCGTGGGAGGGGGCCTAGTTGCCCTTCATTTTTTTGGGTCACTTAAAAAGGGCACTAGAACTTGTAATTTCCATTCGAATGAGCCCTCCCACGATATTCTCGGACCTCTGGGGCGGTACGATCACCCCTGGGGAAAAAAACCGAAAAACAAATAAACACGCATCCGTGATCTTTCATCTGGCAAAAAATGGAAAATTCCATATTTCTGCAGATAGGAGCTTGAAACCTCTACAGAAGGGTTCTCTGATACGTTGAATATGATGGTGTGATTTTCATTAAGGTTCTATAGCTTTTAGGGGGTCTTTCCCCCTTTTTTCAAAAATCAGGCAAATTTTGTCAGGCGCGTAACTTTTGATAGGTAGGATTAAACTTGATGAAACATTTATATTTAACATCAGCATTAAAATCTAGTTCTTTTGATGTATCTATTGGTATAAAAATTCCGTTTTTAGAGTTTCGGTTACCATTGAGCCGGGTCGCTCCTTACTTACAGTTCGTTACCACGAACTGTTTGATCTCTGAACCGGGACTTTTCAAAGTTTCCACAGCTTCCCAGCAACAAAATTGAAATTTTCTATAAATATTTGCAACTTCAAAGCTTGTTTTGCCAAAAGCAACAAAACTGCGAATTGAAGCCGAAAAAAGAAAAAAGGAAACATAAGGTTCTCTACTTAACACCGTTTTCCCTAACAAGCCGGACTGTAAATTCAAAATCTGGCTCGAAAAATACATGCCGTTCTAATGACAATATAGATCATGAGCATTCTGTCCCACTGACAATCAGAATTTTGAGCTCGGGGTCCGGCGTATTCAACCCTGAAAAATTCTTCCCGCATAAAACTGAGAAGGTAAAGGGAAATTAAGACAAATAAGAAAAAATGAACAAAAGAAAGGACTCTGGAAATTCTACCAGCATTCCAAAAGACTTTGGAAGAATAAGGAGATAAGTCTGTGAATCAAGATTAGAATATTGGAAGCTACAATAATGACTGTGGTCAAGGATGGTTCTGAAATTTGGGGACTCCAAAAGACGGAGGAGGATTTATCAGATGTTTTCAGAGGAATTTTCTACGGATTGTTTCGGGTACCCGTTTGACCTACAGTATTTCAAACAGTAAGATGAACGAAGAATGGGGTTATATCCTACTTTTTAGGGCTATAATGAGAGAAAGGTTGAGATGGCTAGGACACGTTCTGTGTATGAAAGATAACGGATTGCTAAAGAATGTCCTTTTCGGCAAACCATATAGGGCCAAACGAAAAACAGGTGGTCCCCGAATTGGGTAGGAGGGGGTCGTAAGGAAGGATTTAAGGAATCAAACCTTATTAGGATGGTGTAAAGGAGGTTTTCAATGAATTGGGATGGAGGAGAAGCGTGCGTGACTGTGTTGGCCTCAGGCAGCTTGGTGTTGCACTGAGTAGCTAGTGAGTTGCAGAATACTAAAATTCCTTCTTTTCTTTATTATTTTTATTCGTCATGTTTTTTTTGGCTGCTCAATTTTGCGTGGGGGGAATTTTCCACTGGGGGATATGAAGAGGGCTGTAATGAGAGAAAGATTGAGATGACTAGGAAGAGTGCTGCGGTTGAAGGATGACAGACGGCCAAAGATCCTCCTTTTCGGCCAACCATCTAGGGCCAAATGAAAATCAGGTCATCCCCAAATTGGGTGGGAGGAGGTCACAAGGAAGGATTTAAGGAATTGGACCTTCTTGGGAGGGTGTAACAGGAAGACTTTCAATGGATTGGGATGGAAGAGGCACTTGCGTGACTGTGCTGGCCTCAGGCAGCTTGGTGCTGTATTGAGTTGTTAGCAGTAGTAATTATATTAGTAGAATAGGATATTCTACACCACACTTTGTGCCTATATTTTGAAACATAGGTAAAACTTCCCAAAATTTTTTCTTTACTCAATTTTTTGTTTGTCATACTTTTTTGCACGTGCGGGGAATTTTCCAGAGGGAATACGCCTAGCCCCAGTGAGTTCAGAAGTTCATAAATTGCGAATTTGACGATCTGGCTGGAAAAAAAGTGTGGCACTACGACCTCCCTAGCTTGATATCCACAGGGTTTTCCTATCTAGCCGCTAATTTTAACCGCGGTGGATGCCAAGTGTTCCATTTCCCCAAAACCACTTTCTTTTTTTCTAGCCTCAGCTCCTAACCCTTCTAGACAACAATAAAGAAAGAAGGTGCTAGAGATTTCTGCTTGTGAAGGATAAGGGACTTTAGAGTCAATTTCTCAGGAGCATCCTCCATATCCAGTGCAAGACACATTCCTCACTGCCTTTTCCATGAGTTTTATAAGTCTTCCAAAAAGTCTGTTTTATGTCTTTGAAGTCTTAAAGCTATGACATTCTTGACCTATTTCAATGATCCCGAACCCTTACACCCTCCAAACAAAATTTATGTTCCTTTTGGCACCAGAAACGATCTCTGAAAGTTTCAACCCAGTTAGACACCCAAAATCAAACATACAAAACCTTTCTGTAAATAATTGGCGATCGCAACTTACACCCTTTGTCTTATGGGTTGCAAGGGCCCTGCCACCCCGACACTATCTAAATTAACGATTAAATAGTCTTCGTTATATTTTCAAGTTTTACTAGATGTTTATCTTGGTAGACTAAAGGGAGCAAGAAAAAGGGGAAAGTCATTGCAGGACCCTTAGTAGCAACAGTAGTCGGGAAATAACTGAATGATTTAAATACCAAAAATCGGCTGAGGCAAGGTAACTAAAGTTCCATAGGGCACAAAACATCTATAGGACTTACATAAGGCAAAATTCATTATTAACGATAAAGAGGAACCCTATTAGTAATTAGGATCTTAGAATAATTAGGATGAAATTGGGTAAAACAAAACCCATTTCCAGGGGGCTCACTTATGAAGGAAGAGGGGCAAGCTCGGCCCCCTTAACATTTGTTTTCAAATCTGTCTAACCTTATATAGATAATAAAAAATTGTTTCAAAAACCCATACAATAATATAATTAAAAACTGTAGCTTGTAAAACTGCACTGATTATTAGAAGAAGGGGAGGTATGCACGAGCTACGAAAGTAGCGTTCCGTTACTTTTCTCCTTAAAATGTAAGTCCTTCAAAAGTACCGTCTGCTACTTCACAAACTATTTCCTAAAATCCCCTCAAACATATCCCTCATAATCCAATTGAAAACCCTCAGAACCGAATTTACTAACATCATAACAATTTGATAAGTATTTAATCTTCATAAATTTTCAGTTTTGAGTTAACATTTAGACGGCCGCCAGACGGTTACTATATACACCAGCTTCCTGTATAGAATCAAGACTTCAATTTGCAATACATAGTCAATGAGGTTAGCTATTAAAAATTTCTTCCACTGAGGTTATCTATTAAATGTCGATGTTACTTGATGCCTCTGCTGTACAATAACACCACTCTTATATGGCCTACTGCATTGTACTGATCCTTATATGGCCACCCTTATATAGCCTACTGCACTGTACTGATCCTGCCAAACTGTTGATGGCGTTAGGACCCGAAGAAGAGCAGAAAGCCATTCCAGTGGGGTCCTGGAACCAATAATTCCTTGTTAAGTATATACAAAACGCTGAAGATTAAATAACCTGACAGCAAGAATGCAAAAAAAGAAAGAAAAAGAAATACCTGATGGTTCAAGCAAAAACGCTCTTGATACGACACGCACGTTTTCGACCAAATTACCGTCTATGACAATGTCAAATATCTCACAGGCAGGCATCGATTGAGTGTTACTGAACACGGTTGCCAAATATCTGGCGTCCTAAAAAAGGTGCAAAATAATTAATACCAATCTGATTTTTGATAAATGATACGAAAAACTAATTAACTCAAAAAATAATTTTCGTGTACAGACCAATGTGGTTCACGTAGCGCGCGTGCCAATCTCCTGATACTCTGTCCTCGACCGGGTGTGCTATACTTAGTTAGAGGCAAATCATCCGACGCTTCCCGGCTTTCCCCCTAGATTCCCCTGAGAACCGATTTGAAGCTAAGTAGCAGAGATATTAAACAGAGACAAAACCAGTTGGTCTGAAATATACGAGACTCGGTTTCCTCTTTTTTCATTATAGACGAATTTTAGCTATGACTAAATTACCCATTACACAACTTCGGTATGGCCAAGCACTCTACTGACTACACAACTGCCCCATCAGCAATATTTAGGGTAAATAATATATTCTTGGAAACAATTTAATATTTAATCAAACGCATACAGTAAGCCAAAGAAAAGAAATGAGAAAACTTAAATATTTGTAATTTAACAAATAGTTCAAATAGGCCCATTTAAAAAGTCAGACCAATAGTTTGGCACAGTAGATCCCAAAGTGGACATTAATCATCCCCTGGTGGGCGCCGAGACAATTGACGGGGGCAATGATGGTCACCCCTGCATTATAGTGCAATAATGGAAATATTAATTTCCAATAATAAATTAATTTGGAAATAGTGCATTGATATCACGAGGATTTCAATTCAATTCAAACTTTTTATTTCCTCCGAATACGAAGAGTAAAAAAAAATAAAAAAAAAAATAATAACCGCTAATCAACAGGCCATAAAATTATTTTAAACTATATAACAACAAGTACGCAAAGGCCTTCAATCAAAATTACCACACAAATTAACACTTCATTCAATAGATAATAAATTAACACTTAAAATTAACACTTCACAAATTAACACTTCATTCAAAAATTAAATAAAATAAAATAAATTAAGCTTGCTTACAAAAATATAGCAGAGGATTACTAAATTGTTAATAGTACACCAAGTTTATCCTTATGATGAACGTTTGAACATTTTTTTGGCACTATTTTCTCTTCGAGTTCAATGAATAGTTAATAGTTTCAACGATAAATGTTTCTAGTTTAAACACTTTTTTACTATATTTTACAAAAAAGTGTGAAGCACAAGTAAGTATATCTTTCTGTTTCATTGCTATTAAATTAAAAAAAAAAATAGATTCCTAGGAAGCGCTCCTGGAAATATTTAACATTTTTATTCAAAATTTAATATATTTTTTTCTTGAAAGGTGGCAGTCAACCAAATAAATTTGAAACTTAGCTTCCATTCTAAACTAGACTAGATGGTGCCGATAGCCAAATGCTCGATATGTCCGATAGTAGATATAATATCAAAATGCAGATTTTCACAAATACAGCATTGAATTAACAAATATACTAAATATACAGATATTCAACAGCAACGAAAAACTCAACCACTCGATGCAAGATTTAATACACTACATTGCGGCAGACTTGGGTCTTCCCATGTCACCTGGCACATATGGCAACAATGGCGCCTCTTCAAGATGACCTCGCGAGTGCTGCGGACCAAAGATCTTACACTGAGGACTTGAACAGCGGAAAACGTACGGTTTCTAATTAAACCTTCTTGAGGGCCGGGTTGTGTTTCAGGATTTATAGTCCGATAAGTCCAAACAGTAAGACAAAAAAATTGGTACGCTGTTAGAAATTGTTTCCAGGTTAGTAGTTATATCCAGAGAAAACAAACCATGTCCGAGCCTATTCCTTTTCATTTCAGAAATCATCCAGGTTCTACAGAGATTGGGGATTAGCCTATCATCCAACCCTTTTTCTTTATCTGGCTTGGGCCAGGCTGCTAACTATGCCCCAAAAGGCAAGGATCCTTATCGGCTACAAGTTGTATATTGTAGGACAATTAATAGAACTAATAAATTTTAGTACATCTCGGATAAAATATAATAAAACAATGTGCAACAATAGGGACAATTCTGGACAAAATATAGGATTATACGATCTAGAATACGGCAACGTAAATTTCAATACCCAGCAATATCATTACGTCAATGGGTCGAGTCTTCAAAAATTACCTATATATTTGATTTATAAATATTATTCTTTGCACTATAACTAACTAACAACTCAGTGCAGCACCACACCACCAAGCAGCACACAGCTACGCATGCTCCTCCTCCATCCCCATCTGTTCAAAGCCTCCCTCTTTACACCCTCACAGCAAGTTCCCATTTTCCTTTAAATATTTCTTTATGATATCCTCCCACCCCAACCGCGGACGACCTGCTTTCCGTTTAGCCCTAGACTGTTGGACGAAAAGGACAATCTTCGGCAATCTGTCATTCTTCGTCCACAGAACGTAGCCTAGCTGTCCCAACCTTTCTCTCATTATAGCCCTGGAAAGCGGGATTGAACCGCATTTTTCGTACAGCCTACTGCTTGAAATACGGTCAGTCAGGCGGGCACTCAGAACAATCCGTAGGCAATTTTTCTGGAAAACATCTAGCTAATCTTCATCCGCTTTTCGAAGCGCTCATACTTCACTGTCCATATTACGGTTGTATTTTTCCACGGCACAAACAACTTTAGCCATCATGGTTGCAGTATTCACCACAATTTTGTAAAGAATGAAGTCTTCCGATAGTAGGTACAAATTAAAAAAAAATTGTTGAAAAAAAAAATAAAACTGTCAAGTGAGGAAGAACCACCATTTGAAGTTAATTCAAAAATGCTGACCATTGTTTCGATTAACATTCATGGTAAAATTTTATTCCGAATACAAATTTATAGAAAGGTTCTGAAAAATAGTCTGAAAAAATATGAAATGGTCAGACTCGTGTCCGAACCACAATTGGATCCGATATACACTTATTTACCCAACTTATACCCAGAGAGTGTAAGCTAATGCCAAAATGTGCGGTTCGTTTTTTAGTGAGGTTTAGTCTCAATACCGAACTGGCTCAGCCATTCCTCCTCGAGCCATTCCTGCTCAGCCATTCCATCCTCGAAATATAAATGTTTATATGCAATTTTTCATATTTCATATATTTCGATTTTTCAAATAAAAGCTTTAAATCTCCCTTGCCTTACTTAGACTAAATTTAAAAAACAAATTTTTTCAACTGAAAGTAAGGAGCAACATTAAAACTTAAAACGAACAGAAATTATTATCTATATGAAGGGGATTGTCCTCTCCTCAACCCATCACTCTTCACAATAATGTTTTAGTACTTAAAAAAAATTCTCATTATTACAATTAAACGGCCCCTGTGTTTCAGGAGTCGTTATTAAAGAATTGGGAAGAAATTCAAACTTTAGCGTAAAGAACGAGGTGTTGAAAAGGGGCCAAATATACCGTATATTTGGAATCAACATAATAAGGCGACTCTTTTGATATATCTACTGATATCAAAATTTCGCTTTCTAGAGTTTTGGTTACTATTGAGCCGCGTCGCTCCTTACTTACAGTTCGTTCCCATAAACTGTTTGATAATAAAACTTTTTATCCCAAAATTATTTTATCAGGGTTAATGGTTCCGAAATTTTTTTCATTTTAAACCAGTTTAAATAAGTGGTCATTTATAATAGCCTACTTGCCCTATAATAAACATCAAAATTACACTCAACTGCAATCAAAAACGCTCAACTGCAAATTGAAATTTTATTCAACTTCTTCATTCAACTCTTTTATTTTCGCTTTAGATAGCCCGGCATTCTTAAACTATTGTTACAACTAATAGCCCAGCTCATTGCAGCACCAAGTCACCTACGAGCAATACAGCTGCGCACAAACTACTACTGCGGACAGCTGCGCACTAACTACTCCTTTGGCCTAATATGTCCAAAATTCATTTTCAGCTCAACCATATTAGTATTTTCTAACATGACACCTTCTGAATTACTCAAACCAACTCAACCACTACAAACCTTGCTTATATAGGTTGTGTGAAAATATCCAGCTTTAGTTAACCGTTTGACTGATCCTGGTTCGCTTAATGACGTCACATAGTAATGCTGTTCAAGGGGAGTGTCTTTATTGGCAGTGAAGAAAATTAGGCCCTTTTCGGGGTAGACGTGGAAGGCATTGTCTTTCACTTCCCATTCACCGTTGGTTAATTGAACAAATTCATGCAGTTTTGTGCAACGCAAACCTGAAATAAAAAAACAATGGAGGCAAAAACTACGTAAACTCGTAACTTTAAATGAGCTTCTCAGATGTCTAATCAATTAAATCTAAAAGGGCAAAAAGACAAAGATCCTCCAGATTCACTGATGCCACTAACTAGATTCACTGACTAGAATCAACGTTTAATTATTTTTTTTTTTTTTTTTTTTTTTTTTTTTTTTGCAGGAACAGGTGACAATCCTGTTGCTCAATCTAGCGGCAGCTGTAAAATTCAATCTACTTTCTACACATCTTTTTTATACATTTGGCGAAAAGAATGTTCGTTTAAAAATCTACCGACGGTAAAATCTCTTGGTAATGTATATAGAAAAAAATTAAACCATACACGTCTCCTACACATTTTTAAAAAAATTAAACAGCAGCTGAATTGGGCACACTTCTACTACAAAATCTTTCCATAAAAAATCCTCGCCATAATAAAAGGCATCCTCCCACCACAGGAAGCCCTTCTTAGGGTGACCTTTCTTACCATTACAGACTTTTTCCAAATGGTGGTCCGTCATGTCAAAAAGCAGAAACCCTTTTATTCTCAAACAGAAGAAAAACATAAAATAATAATTATCTTTAAAAAACTAATAAACTTCATAATAAAATGACAAAAAAAGAAAAAACAACAACATTTGCATCATTGCAAAATTACTTTTACACAAATAATATACACAACATATACAAAAGAAAAAACATGAAAGGAAGAATTATGATAACATACCATTCAACTTCTACTTCTAGAAAATTCTAATTCTAGAAAAATTCTAGAAACTCTACTTCTGCTCTACTTTACACATAAAAAAAAAATTGTTTTAACTTCATAATCAAACACAAAACTTAAAACGCTGTTTTAATTATTTACACTTTGTCATCAACGATTTACACCTTCCCATGAACTCAGATTCCAATCAGATCTTTTACAACAGAGCCCTTTCTACTCACTTTCCACTTTTCGCTCTCACTTACACACACTCACTTGTTCTCTTAAAATCAGAACTAAGCCTTCTTAACTATTTTTTTTCTCTTTTTTTGCATACATAACTACACAATGTCATCACTATTGACACAACAGCTCGCTTTATCATCTCAACTCCTGGAATTACTACATTCAACTTAATTAACCTGATTTTAGCTTCTTTAGAATTCAAAACCACCCCACGGTCACTGAAGATACTAAAAAAAATTGTTTTTATCGGGCAACAGAATATTCCGTTGTCATAGCAATTGTTGCTTCCTGCCAGAGCGCATCTTTAATGTAATATTAGTTTACAGAACCAAAAAGTAATCAGCCAAGATATGCAAAACTCTAATCCTAGACAGAAGAGAACAAAACATTGATTCACAAAAAAAAAACCTCCTGTTCGAACCAAACTTCAAAAAAGAACAATAGCATTAAATTTACTTAGAAAAGTTTTGTTAACGTAAATATATGACTGATATTACATCCTTCCAACAAAAAGCTTTTATTTACTTTCAATGAAATTTGGCCAGCCGGGAAAACCAATAACTCTGACCAGAAAACAGAAGCAAATCCAAAATGAAAAAATAAAACCGCCAAGCAATTTCTCCGTGAATCCCACTTTACCGTACAGCTAGGTTCTGATAGCAGCAGGAAAAGGCTCTCCTCCTTCTGATAGGAGTACAAAGAAGGCTCCGCTCTTTCTGATGGGAGCAGAAAAAGGCTCTCCTCCTTCTGATGGGAGCAGAAAAAGGCTCTATTCCTTCTGATAGGAGAAAAAAAAGGCTCTGCTCCTTCTGATAGAAGCAGAAAAGGCTCTCCTCCTTCTGATAGGAGCAGAAAGACGGCTCTGCTCTTTCTGTTGGGAGCAGAAAAAGGCTCTGCTCTTTCTGATAGGAACAGAAAAGGCTCTGCTCCTTCTGATAGCAGCAGAAAGAAGGCCCTGCTCTTTCTGATGGGAGCAGGAAAGGCTCTGCTCTTTCTGATAGGAACGGGAAAAGGCTCTCCTCCTTCTGATAGGAGCAGAAAAATGCTCTGCTATTTCTGATAGCAGCAGAAAAAGGCTCTGCTCCTTCTGATGGGAGCAGAAAAAGGCTCTGCCTCTTTCTGATAGTAGCAGGGAAAGGCTCTCCTCCTTCTGATAGGAGCAGAAAGAAGGCTCTGCTCTTTCTGATGGGAGCAGAAAAAGGCTTTGATCTTTCTGTTAGGAGCAGGAAAAGGCTCTCCTCCTTCTGATAGGAGCAGAAAAATGCTCTGCTATTTCTGATAGCAGCAGAAAAAGGCTCTGCTCCTTCTGATGGGAGCAGAAAAAGGCTCTGCTCCTTCTGATAGTAGCAGGGAAAGGCTCTCCTCCTTCTGATAGGAGCAGAAAGAAGGCTCTGCTCTTTCTAATGGGAGCAGAAAAAGGCTTTGATCTTTCTGTTAGGAGCAGGAAAAGGCTCTGCTCCTTCTGATAGCAGCAGGGAAAGGCTCTTCTCCTTCTGATAGGAGCAGAAAGAAGGCTTTGCTCTTTCTGATAGCAGCAGAAAAAGGCTCTCCCCCTTCTGATAGGAGCAGAAAGAAGGCTCTGCTCTTTCTGATGGGAGCAGAAAAAGGCTCTGCTCCTTCTGATAGGAGCAGAAAAAGGATCTCCTCCTTCTGATAGGAGCGGAACAAAGGCTCTGCTCTTTCTGATAGCAGCAGAAAAAAGCTCTCCTCCTTCTGATAGGAGCAGAAAGAAGGCTCTGCTCTTTCTGATGGGAGCAGAAAAAGGTTCTGCTCCGCTCCTTCTGATAGCAGCAGGGAAAGCTCTCCTCCTTCTGATGGAGCAGAAAAGGTTCTGCTCCTTCTGATAGCAGCAGGGAAAGGCTCTCCTCCTTCTGATAGGAGCAGAAACAAGGCTCTCCTCCTTCTGATAAGAGGAGAAAAAAGGCTCTGCTGTTTCTTATAGCAGCAGAAAAGGCTCTGCTCCTTCTGATAGGAGCAGAAAAAGACTCTGCTCCTTCTGATAGGAGCAGAAAGAAGGCTTTAAATTTTTTTTTAGAATTCCTAGGTACATCTGACTAAAAAATAAGTTTCTGACTGCTCTAGTACTGCCCAAGTGACTTTTTCTACACTGAAACAGCGTTAACGAACAAATAAACGTTCAAATGGGGATATAGACAGTGAAAACAGATACAAAAGTCTGGATATTTCGACCACATATACATCAGTCGTTATCAGCAGAAAAAAATGCAACTGCAACAAACGTCAGCAGCAACTGTTTTTCTGCTGATGACGACCGCTGTATATGTGGCTAAAGTATCCAGAGTTTTGTATCTGTTTTCACTGTCTGGTAAATGGACTCATCCCCATTTGAATGTTTATTTGTTCGTTAACGCTGTTTCCGCGTGGAAAAAGTCACTTGGACAGTACTAGAGCAGTCAGAAACTTACTTTGGCTTGAAAAAAGGCAAGAAAAAAAATTAAAAAAGGTCTTTGAATGCCGAGGGTATTTTGGAATTATGAGTAGGGAAACGGGGACTTAGGTAGGTTGTAAGAAGAGAGAGTTTTTTTTTATATTTTTTTTTTTATCATTTACCTCTTTAATTTCTTTTTTCTATAAAAAAGGAAAATAGTTTTTTGCTATTTATTTTAAGTTAAAGACCGGTAAGAAGATGCAGCTTCTCTAAGGGCTTATGACTTTTATGTGGTTGTTTAGTTTTTATATAATGTGGTTGTGCTATTTCTTTTTATGAAGTAAATTTTAAAGAAGTTTACTCTCCTATAAATCGCACAATCAATAATTTATAAATACATATTACAACTATTTCACTAGTTTTCTGTACTTTATGACGCCTCGAAAGACTGAGAAAAATACACCATCCCTATCTATTCAAAGCCTTCCTATCTAGTCTTCCTTCCTAGCCATCCCTATCATTACAACCCCCCAAGAAGTTTAAATTTCCTTTCCCACAGCCTCCTACGCCATTCGGGGCCACATACTTTTCGTTTGGCCGTAGTGGGTTGGCCGAAAAGGGCAATTTTAGGGATGATCTATTTTCTAGGAAAGGAATAACATGATTGGCTGGCGAAAAAACGTCACAAATGTAAGCAAATGGAAATAAAGCGCACTTTTCAACATGAAAGTTTAGTATAGTAGCCTCCCTTTTTCTCAATGTTAAAAGTGTGCTTTCATCCCATTGGTTTGCCTTGGGACGTATTAGGCAATCAAACTATTCCTTATTTCTGGGGACGAAAACTTTAGACTGACCGATAAAATACAATTCCTGAAGATATAAATTAATCCATAGGATACCATAGAAACCCCTCTCAAGCGAACTGCAGCAGAAGTGTGCCATCAAACCCCTTTTTTAATAGTCAGTAGACTAGATCACAGACTAGGCACATAGATCCACCTTTTTAAAACCATTGGCTCCTTTATAAGAAACATTAAGCTTGTAAAAAAAACGAAAAGTATTTAAATCGTGAAACAAGGTGGAGTGTTTTTGTTTCCAAATATTTTAAATTTGTAAAACATGGACATCAAAAGAAAAATATTCGCAAAGGCCATTAAGCAGCATATTAATCTCGACTGGATAGGCAAAGAACTGGAAGACTAAGGAAAATTGATTTTTTTTTTAATTTGTAAATTCCTTTGTGCCGTATTTTGTAAGTGTATCAAACAAGTAATCTTTTCCCTTTTTTATTGTAAAAATAATATAATTTAGCGTTTACTTTTGAGTGCTGCAATAGCTATTTTAAAAAACAAATTTGAACCTGGAGAAATTTTTGAAAATATAAAAGAGTCAGTAAAGATTGGTAATAAAGCCATTAGTCAAAACGACATCCTCGTAAAGACCAGTATCTTCAACAAAAAGTTTTTTGTTCTTTGCTAGGCTCCAGCTAAGAAAAGCCAAATAATGTTTCCTAGTAGGATACCTTTATTTACACATATCATGACACAAAGCCTCCTATCAAAGGGAGAAAATGTAGCGACTCTAGATAAACATAATAAAATAGTAAAACTAAACAATAAAACCTTCATTCAAAATCCACATTACTACTCAATTGTTTTCTTTTAGCGGAGCTACAAGTTATACTACTACTACTACTACTAACAACTCACCGCAGCACCAAGCCGCCTGAGACCAACACAGCTACGCACGCTCCTCCTCCACCCCAATCTATTCAAAGCCTCCCTTTTTACACCCACCCATGTAGTTCCCATTATAGGGAACTACAAGTTATAGGTGCTTAAATTCAAACTAAGATTTTTTTTAGCCTACTTATTAGCCTTCCTAATTTTGAGTTTTGTTTACGCTGACTTATTAGTAGATTGGGATGCTTCAACAAGTTTTAACGTTTTAATACCATGTTTAAGCGTTTGTGGAGCTAGTTACTATAGAGATTTCAAACCATGCTATTCATTCGAAATGCTACTAGACGGCCAGGCCAAACCAGTTTGCTTCCTTGGACGTCCATGTGTTGCAAATTCAAAATAATTCACCAAAAATGTGCTGCATTTTCGGGTGGAAAGCCAGCTTATTATTCGTATACATATACTTTCAAATGGAAGAAAACGATCCAACACTTCAGACTTCTTTAAAACTTCAAAACCATTACCTGTATCACAGCCATTTGAAATACCACCCATTTTCTCAGGTCTGGTGTGAACATAGAATAAATGCCTATAACCAAGGTCCTGGGATGCCCATATAAATCTGAAATTTTTTGAATCGTCTACAGGCCACAAATAAAGGCAATCATGAATCTGAAAAATACAATCAAGGTAAAAACATAGTAAATAAAATATCTTAATATCTAATATGAATAAAACTTAAATTGCCTAATTTTGCGCTTTATTAGAGGTTGTCCCCTTCACCTCCTAGTTTGACAGAGTTTCAAACAATAGTTTCAGCCATTGTCAGGTTTGTTTAAATTCTTGAATTGCCCGAACACGAGGAAAGTCAACACAAGCCGAAGTGAAATATTTAAACTTATTTTGTTTATTTTTAACGTATTATTATATATTATACTTAAAAAGTTTTTTTTTTAAATATGATAAAACATTATAATATTTGATAATATCTTGAAGTTATATGTATATAACTTCGCAGATGGCATCTATGGCTGCGCTCCCTTAAGACGTTGTCAAATAGAAGTTTATTGTTCGTTTACTGTTCTGAGAGGGGGGGGACTCAAATATTTGCACAAGACCAAAGATGATACGGCGTAAGCATTGCTGAAATTGATATTGCCTATTTATGCATTTTCTTGGAGCCTTTCTCCTTCTCCCTTCCAATCAGAATTTTCAACTCCAATTCCAAACACTACAATTCCAACACAGTGTCATTACTACATTATCATCAGGTTTGCTTAAACTCTAGAATTGTCTAAACACCAGAATAATGAAAACGTGCAGAAATGAAATTCCCAACATATATATCCTGACGTAGACAGGTCGTATCCAGAGGAAAGGGTTATGTGAGTTTTGAACCTACCACTCACCCCCCCCCCCCCAAAAAAAAAAATCCGAATCGTATAACTAACAAAATTGCACATAAACCAATTTTTTTATGAGTTTCTTTTGTACCCCTCTCCCAGAAAAAATATCCCTCCCCCCGAACGAAAATCCTGGTTACGCCTTTGCAGTATAGTTATGTCCTATAATCCATAAAACCCTGACAGCCTATAGCAAACACCAATTTCATTCTCTTACAAATAAGCCACATGGGGTGGTTGATTCGCTATTCAAGCTACAGAATCGTCTTAATTTTATTATTTTATTTATTTATTCTGTTGAATCACGTCTTTTTTTTTCTTTTTTTTTAATTTAAAAAAAACCCACCTTCTCTCCTCTCAGTGGTACTAACTTCTTTATTTCCGAAACTTATAACTACATTTATGTACCACCTACACTAAAAAAAACAAAAATAAATAAATAAAAAAAAACCTACAAAATTTTTTAACTTACATTATCATAACAATCAAACTATAAATTTGAGCAGTTAATACTTTACAGATTTCATTTGGGGGCATTCTACAACCAATTAACCAACATAAAAACAACATCTGCCTAGCCGCTTTGCAGGGTTCCCTTCCGGTATAGGGAACCCCTTCCACGGTGGCACCAACTAACAAACTCCAAGAAAAAACTTTATTTTGCCTCCAAAATCCCTCTGTTTACCTTATAATCCCATCCTCCCAAATTACTCTCTCTCTTACCTCAAAAACGCCCAAATAAAAAACTTTGTCTGAACATCATCTTACACAAACATACACTCAACACTTAGACAAATTTTTTCATTTTTATTTTTTTTTTTTATTTCTTCGTTTTCTAAAAACCCTTTTCAACTGCTCAAATTCAAAAAAAAAAAAAAAAAAAAAAAAAAAAAATTAAAAATTCATAAAATATATAATTAAAAAGTTATAAAAAAAAATTTAAATATATAAAACATATTTTAATAAATATTCATTTCAAAATATTTCTCAAATTTATTACTTATTCTCAAAAAATCTGCTTCTTTATCCAAAAACTTTTTAAAAATATCAATATTTATTTTTTCCTTCCTTTTTCTTCTACTACATACATACCGGCATAAATTTCCTACTATAAAACACACCATATTTTTCTTTTTATCCTCCATTTTTTCCCTTATATCTAACTTTATAATCCTTTTTTTATTCTCCTCACTTTCTATACTCACACCTAAATTTCTTACTATCTCAAAAACAAAATTAAAAATATTTTCATTTTTCTGACACTCCAAAAATTCATGAGATAGTCCATCTAGTACCACCTCTGAACAGAGGTGAAACCCTGGGTTTTCACTTCTAATAAACGCTCAATTCTATCTCTATACGGAATAATCCTATGTATTATCATAAACATAACTTCCCTCATCCTTGTTTCCATGGGAAAGCGTGGAGGCTACTAAATGCTGTTTCAAAATTTATAAAAGGTTCTTTTTCCTTTACATGATAAATTGGTTCATTTTCTGTCAATTTCAGCAAATTTCCAATTTCACGTTTTTCCATTTTTAATCACGTCTTAGAGCTCCACAAAACTGGGTAAAATGGAATGAATACTTACTGAGACCCAGTATTTATGAGTCAAGGTATGAAGGATGTAAGCAGTAGGCACTGACACATAAACATCAGGGACGGTTTCGGAAGAGCAGAAGCTTTCTAAGGCGATCACTACCAAATCAGCTCGCTTTTGAGAACGGTCCAATAAGATGCTATAAATGCTGGAAAAAAAAGAGCTTTAGGTTAATCCGATACTGTTAACCCTAAACAAGATTAGCGTTATTTTAAAATCAATTTGGATGAACCCTATTTTAGATTAGGCTGGGATTCACCTAGCCCTCCCCCCTCCCACCCCCACCGTTCATAATTACTAAGTTTTGAAACTGAGTATTATACTTTATAGCAAATAATAACAATACATACTTATGAATAAAGTAATTAAGACCGTAACTCTCGGCGAATAATTTTTTGGGGAAAATTGTATTTAATTAAGTCTAACTAAAAAACTTTAATAATTAAATAAAAACTGCATCAATTAACTAGCTAAAAATTGACTATCCAACTATTGCCTTATTTTTTTACGAAAATATATTTTAAGCTTTCATTTAGAGTTCCAAGCAGTTAAACTGTTTGTAAGTTTAACTTTCATGTAACTTACGTTCCATTGCGGAGACAAATATTATTGAAAACTACTTTGAAACTGTTATAATCTTTCAATAATGAAAGCGTATGTCAAGCAACTTACTTAGACTTGGATTTTTCCAGGTCTGGAGGCACCTTTCTCTAGACCTGGGAGATAGCTACCTTCCGAGCCACGCAATCCTGTGCCAGTGACCATTCACTCCTTTTCTAGGGAGCGGCATAGAATGACCTAGAATCTTACACCCGGGGGGGGGGGGTGGGTGTAAGATGTGTTTTTAAATCTAAAGTGGAAGGCAAATTTGACGTTTATACAATGAAAATACCAAAAAAGGGCATTTTCAAAATCTAGAGGGTCCCCCTAGATTTTGAAAATCTGTCCACTGACAAAACCTAGTATCTACAAAAAATTCGAATTTTAGTTAAGAGTAGATCCCGCCTAATTAGACCACGAGGAATCCAATGGTGCAAAAAAGATTATTTTCCGATGCTTAGTTTCCTTGATATTACCTAGTATCTACACAGGAGCTCACCACTGTTTTCGTGTCATATCTAGTATGTACATACTAGAAATCGACATTTACGCCAAAATATAGTATCTGACAAATTACATTTTATCAGTGAAAACAACCATTTTAAAGATACTCCAAAACAATAAAAATGGTCTTGCAAAAGCAGCAGCTTTAAAAAACAACGTTTTTGCCTTTTTCTCGGAACTTACTCAGATGTAGATACTAGGTTTTGTCGGAGGACAGCCAAGAGAAGGTTAGGAGACAATCCGGGGAATACATGCCCCTTCCCCAATTGATACAACAGACCTGTATCCTGTAGTCTCCCAGATCAGTGAACTGCTAACTTGTTTCTTAGGCAATACAACAGTCTTTTTTCGGCCATTCCAGATAAGATTCAAGATTCACAGCTGCAAAGTCCACCAAGAGTACGTTACAATCGTAGATTTTAAATCGTTACAATCGTATTACGTTACAAACGTAATCACATATTGACCTTCGAGTAATACCTAGAACATCTCCAAGCGTTATTTGGTTTAGAGATGTGCCATGAAAAGCACAATATCCACGTCACAGTTATCCTCTTGTATAATCACACTACCAAAATAGCAGAACTCAGTCACTTCATCAATATTGGTACCTCCCACTTGAGGGCACATGTCAAGGTCTGATCATGATAAGTATAAAAAAATAATTACTAGACATAAGCCAACTATTGCTTTTTTTTATTATTATTTTGTTGATCAAAAGCTGGCCTTTACCTTACAGGTCAGTTTAAAGTATACATTTGCACAAGAAATGATAGCAATAATCTGTCCCAGAGTGTAAGAAGGACTCAGAAAAGATATCGGTCATAAGTAAGTTTAAAATAGTTAGCAAATCAAAGCTTTGTCTACTTGAGTATCAATCAATAAGTTTATTACCCGGAAAAATACATGCTGTAACCACGAATTAAATAAAAAAGAAACAAAAATGGACAAAAACATAAACAAAACTCCTTCAAATCACAACAACTTAAAAAAGAAACAAACTTCACAAAAAAGAGAAAAAAAGCATCATCCGGTAACAATTTACAGAAAACCACTAAACAAGCTATTTGTCGGATACAACGGTTTCTAAACCACAATGGCTTTGATAGAATGTATGGCCCCATGAAAAAAAGACTAGGCGCCAGTTTTTGGGCCACAGAGGTACACCAAGTAAGAACTTTTCATACCGAAAAAACAAAGATCGCAGCGCCCTCTTATCCGAAATAATAAATACATTCCAAAAAGGTGACAGAGCAAGCAGGTGGGACACAGAATATGCATTGTAGATTTTCGGTAATATACTTCTTTTATGTTGAGCTTTCCACGGAACAAAGGAATCGTATGTCCTACGAAGCTTCGAACCAACAAATTCTAGTAAAAGCGATCGGATATGTCTCTAAATACTCCCAATAGGACGTCCCACATAATTGATGCCTGGCAATAGTTACTATCCAGGAAAGGCCGATTATGTGATTTACCAATCACAACAATCTCACACGTCAAAGCCTTAAATTTCAGTCCTATCTTCGTATATTTTATACAAAAAATTTAAAAATTTCCTTCATATTTTCAATACCCGATACCCGAAACAATATCTTTAATACCCGAAACAGTTCTACTTAGATTCCATATACCGTCCGCGTAATTCACAAGCGGCAGATCAGAGCTATGTTAAATAAATGTCATACAGACTTTCTTCTGAGCTTCCAGAACACTGTTGTTTTACAGTGGAGGTGAAGACACGCCCCCTTTCCTAATCCCTTTCTAGACACGTATTACTAAACCGTCCGACCGTTCTACCGTCCCGCGTATATTAGTATACAAACTGGATGACTTACTATTTATAAACATAGATTTGTTATCTGAATAAATGCCAGGCAGTATGGAAAAACACTGAAATACACAAGCAAGTTAACAAAAACCAGGTATCTGATCAACCGAGAGACGGAGAGGTAGAGACTCTAACTACTTTCGCCTGCTTCAAACACCCTAAGAAATTTTGGCTGTTGATACCAGTGGCGGATCCAGAGGGGGAGGGGGGGCGAGCCCCCCCCCCCCCCCCGAGCGTAGTCTAAAGTAGTGTAATTTACTTAATTAACTCAAGTTTGCGTTAATTTAACTTGCTCCTAACGCAAGTTTATCGGATAAACTTATTTTGTGCCCCCCTAAAAAAAAAATCCTGGATCCGCCCCTGGTTGATACAGAAGAAGACGCACAAAGTCCCACGGGGAATACGTGCTGTATGTAGACTAGTAAAAATTATAGTTGATTTTTTCAGCTTAATTTTAGCTAAAATATGGCCTTAAAATTTTAGTTAAGTGAACCTCTGCCTTGAATCTAGCCAATACTTTTATGACACGCAAGAATTTATGAATTTAAAAAACAAAAATGTCGACAGAAAAATTCTATCCGCAACAACTTTAGGATTACAAGGCCCCTCCCCTTTTTGCAAATGAACTAATTATACAAATATGACATGTTAGGGCAAAATGCTAACTGGTAAAAACTAGGAGGTAGACGAGCACGTGGCAAGCTTTAAAAGTTATCCATGAATTATCACCGGACCATTTTTTTTTTATTTTCAAAATTTTCTATTTCCGGGGAAGTGACCAAATAACACAAAAGATTTTCGCCTTGCAAATATAAAATTAGTGAGGGGAAAATTTTCGCCTTGTTCGGACAGTTAGTATTCGGCAGTGGTAGTTCTAGCCTCTTTTGCACCCGGGAAAAATCTTGATTAGTCCCCCCCACCCTGTCTCACAAAAATTTGTAGGCTAAATCTTTAACAAAATTTTCATTTATTAACAGATTTTTATTAATTTAAATCTGACTTTTCTTGCTTTATATGGGAAAGATGAAAAATTCGGATTCAATTTGCTTGCTTACTTTTTTATTTATTTATTACCCGTCAAAGAAAAGGTACAAAAGACGGAGTATCAATAAAAAAGAAAAAACACAAAAAAAAACATCGAAGAAATTACAAAGACAAGAAACAAAAACTCAATTATAAACTGCACTGCAGGTACGTAACATATTTTACTTTTTAAACTCCCAAGTAACATAACATATAACGTAACATATTTTACTTTTTAAACTCCCAAGTAACATAACATATAACGTAACATATTTTACTTTTTAAACTCCCAAGTAACATAACATATAACGTAACATATTTTACTTTTTAAACTCCCAAGTAACATAACATATAACGTAACATAGTAACGTAACATATTTTACTTTTTAAACTCCCAAGTAACATAACATATAACGTAACATAGTAACGTAACATATTTTACTTTTTAAACTCCCAAGTAACATAACATATAACGTAACATAGTAACGTAACATATTTTACTTTTTAAACTCCCAAGTAACATAACATATAACGTAACATAGTAACGTAACATATTTTACTTTTTAAACTCCCAAGTACTGAACAAACAGAAGCAATATGAGCATCGTTGCATCAAGCCACAATTGGTAAAAGATTAGGCCAAATAATCATCAGTGAATAAAAATATACAGTAGATAATCATATCAACTTGTCTAAATATGACAAGAAACGTTAAAACAATTAAACGACACTATCATCCGCTGGTCTTGAATTTAGATCACTCTCAACAAATGGTTCATTCACTCCGATATACATAAATATCAGAAACAAGGAAATTATTCAATCACGGATTTTTTTTTTTCTTCATTACATAAAATAAAATGCTGAAAAGAATGGATAATTAATTAACAGTTAAATTATTAGTAATATACGCAATATATTATCAGAACAAAATTGAGACCAAGGTTGAGAATATCAAACGTGACATAAAATGGACTCTTCCAAAAAGAGACTAAATGATCATTCAATTTAAAATTGCAACAATTACAATTGTTAACCCAATTACAGCTGACTTAACAACTAAATAAGCAACCGACGATAAAATTATAAGTCTTTATTTATTTGTAACCCGTCTACAACAAAAGGAAAACACAGACGGACTTACTGCCAACTGCACCCTCTACTTTATTTTAATAACAATAAAATTTCAAAAATTACAAAATAATTATAAATGTTAAATTATTTATTTAAAATTTTGAGCCCCTAAAAATTCTGCGCCTGGGGCAAGCGTCCCATTTGTGATCCCCCCCCCCCCCAAAAAAAAACCACCTCTGGTCTTCAGAAGCACTGACAAAAACACTTTAATGCAAAGTCTGAAAAAGTCAAAGACTCCAAGATAATTCTTCCGCCTTTATGTGTGGGGGAGGGGGTATCCTCCAATCACGGGTGGGGGACATAGCTTTAAAATTTTTCAATTATACCCTTTATAAATTTTAATTATTTAGAATCTAAAAGGAAGCAAGCTCTTTTAGTCTGGAATTTTTACAAGACGCAGCTTATCCTTTGCCCTAAGGTTTTAATGGGTTTTTTTTTCTTACCTAAAACGGTAGTCAATTTTACAGAAGTAATTTTAAAAAGGAAAATATATTCTTAGATAATAGAAAAAAAAATATTAAGGGATGGGATTTGAAATTTGGAGCCCTGAAGGGCGATATGCTCCCCTTGACGAAGCTTCGACTACTCTGGTTTATAGCTTTTGGTCTAACATCGAACTTGACAGGTTTGACTCGATATGGAAGTGGACTCGAAGTCGCAATCGACTCGAAGCTGATAGCTCCGACTATTCTGATTTATAGCTTTTGCTTCAACCCGAAGATCATTCTTCTCTATCCCTCACGTTGGACCAGGATTTTATAATAGTTTACCAAATGAATTATTAGTTGAAGAAAATATTACTAGTTTTAGGAGTAGGTTAAAATCTCTGTGTTTTGAAGAGCATAATATTTCTTAGCAATTCTCTCTCGAGTGGTTTCTAGCTGCATTTTTTGTGGTTTTGAGGTTTGGGTGGTAGTGAGAGAACGGTGATAATTAGTTACAGTTTGTTTTTTTATTTATGAGTCGCACTAAGTTGCAGGAGGTTATGCCGTGCCTTTTCTGTACTATTTAGTAATATTTTCTGTTGTGGATAGTGATGTAAATATCAGGGTTTTTTTTGAAGGGTGTACAGTTTAAACAAGTTTGCTTCTGGCAGTTGATTTATTCATTTATGTAATGCAAATAAAACCACTTATTATTATTATATTATTCATATTCTTAAGGTTTTTAGTTATGATGTAAACGTCATAAGAAATTTCAAAATTCATTGGGAGAAAAGTACAAAAGAGTCACATTTTCATGTCAAAGTTTTCTAAGTTGGTAAGATCAAGTTCGGCCCATTCGGCCAGAAAATAATGTAGATCCCTCAAGTTCGGCCCATTCAGCCGAAAAATAATTTAAATCCAATCGATAAAACTAGTAATGGCCACGTTCGGCCCATTCAGTTCGCCCCATTCAGCCAAAAAATAATTTAGATCCAATCGATAAGTCTTGTAATGGCCACGTTCGGCCCATTAAGCAAAAAACTAATGTAGATCTATCAAGTTCGACCCATTCGGCCAAAAAATTATTTAAATCATATCGATAAGACTTGTAATGGCCAACTTCGGCCCATTCAGCCAAAAACTAATGTAGATCCATCAAGTTCGGCCCCTTCGGCCAAAAAATAATTTAGATCCAGTCGATAAGTCTTGTAATGGCCACGTTCGGCCTATTCAGCCAAAAACTAATGTAGATCCATCAAGTTCGGCCCATTCGGCCAAAAAATAATTTAGATCCAATGGATAAGACTAGTAATGGCCGATGAGACTTGCGCACATAAGTCATATTTTGTTATTCTTAAACATTAAAATCAAGGCCGTATTCAGGGAGGGGTTAGGAGGGTTGAACATCCTCCCCCTCCAAAATGTGTTCGGACTCCTGAAACGTAACGAAAATGCAATTAACAAATTTTTGATGCGTTTTAAAGTTTTTTGTAACCCCCTCCGGAAAAAAAAATCCAGGATACGGCCTTGATTGAAAACCAAAATTAATGAACTGTAAAACTGAATTAAAAATTTTGAGAAATTTATATTTTTTTAAGCACGAAGCGAGGGATAAGGAACTAAAACAGCTAAAAAATTCGAAGAATTTCTATAATCCATCACCATCTTTTTGATGAGTTTTCATTTTTACTAAGATATATTCGCATAAGAAGTACTTGAAACAAGGAACGAGGTCGAGGAAATTTAAAAAACATGGGATTTCAAACTGAAATCTATCATAATAATTCACGAAGTAAATTAACACTGGAATTCAGCAATGTCAGTTGCTTAGTTAAAAAGTTGTTTTAGTTAAATTCTTAGCAAATCAAAAGTTTCGACAGTAGTCGAAGCATGCGGCTTCAAGCTGACGACTAATACACTGATATTTTTCCATGAAATAAAGGGGCCACAAAAATATTGAAATATTAATTAAAATTCCGAAAATTTACTTTAGGAAATTTCTTTAAGCCAAATTAGGAAACACTACTTTAGGAAAGTCATGGCCAAATCAGATGTGGGACCCACCTGGGGTTCAGAAAGTTTGGACACTGATGGGCAACCCAGTGGCTCCTGCTTGCAGAGGAGCTGGAATAAGACCCCACTACATGGCCCAAAGAAGTCTCAAATATCCTCAATGCCAAGCAAGGTGGGAACGCCTGATTTCCACCACAAGTACAAAAAGTGCAAGCCTACGCAGTGACTGTCATAATAGAACAGAATTTAAACTTAATTTAATTTAAGTTTATTTAAGTTTTTATTTAGATTTCGGTAATCCATCCTGTTTTATCGATTGAAGGAATAGACAAATTTTTTGAATTTCTGCGATAGTCCAAATTTTTTCTTTTCTTTACAAATCCCTTACTGAGTCTAACCCACAATGTCCATTTTCCTAGTTATCCAACATCATTTATTATCAGTTTCCAGCATATTTAATTCCCATTTCATTATATAATTATATATATTTTGTCATTTTTTCTTATTTTGTGTAATTATAGTTATAGTTTTAAGTCTTTTTGTTCTTAGCTAAGTTTGAACGAAATATCTTTCTCGGTTTTTAATTCCCTAATACCTCGGATTTTTTAAGTGGTTGCACCCCAAATATCCCTCAATTCTCATATATTTATTGTCAAAAGATGAATATTGTAAAAACCGTGATATTTCTTTATCTTTTTTTTGTATAAATTTCCTTGTTCTTATTCTACTTCAATTAATAGTCCTTGCTCGTCAACTGTCTAGGACCAAATGAAAAGCGAGTCGTCCCCGAAGAGTCCTTTGTCCAGTAGATTGTCCTTTTCGGCCAACCGCCTAGGGCTAAACGGAAAGCAGGTCGGCCTCGTCTGGGGTGGGAGGATGTCATGAGGGAAGGCTTAAAGGAAACGGGAACTTTTTCGGAGGGTGTACAGAGGGAGGCTTTGAATAGATAGAGATGGAGGAGGAGCGTACGTAGCTGTATTGGCCTCAGACAGCTTGGTGTTGCAGTAAGTTTGCTAGCAGTAGTAGTAGTCTTTCAATTGTATATCTAATTTTTCAATTAATACTTAATCTACTAAATCAAAGACCTGATGGTTCAATAATATACCACTATGAAACTGGTATATTAAACCCTTTTCCCAAAAGAACTATTATATACAGGCTTTTCATTAAAATGGACAAATTTTATTGTTTTCCTAACCACTACTTCCATGCTTAATTTGCTGAACAGAAGACTTGACAGTTCAATGTTATGTACTAGGTAACCATCACAGGATTAGCCCAGGAATTCTTATACACAGATCTTCAACCAAAAATTACGTAGAACACAAAGTATTTATTACACATTAAAATAAAATGGCTCATCTATATATCAGCTTCCAGATTACAATAATATACTTGTTTATTTATTTTTGTGTTATAGAACACAAAAAAAGTATTTAATGGTCAATTTAAGACAATGTCTCTACTTAATTCTCTCACCTAAGCCTGGCTCATCTATATATCAGCTTCCAGATTACAATCATATACTTATTTATTTATTTTTGTGTTATAGAACACAAAAAAAGTATTTAATGGTCAATTTAAGACAATGCCTCTACTTATTTCTCTCACCTAAGACTGGCTCATCTATATATCAGCTTCCAGATTACAATCATATGCTTATTTATTTATTTTTGTGTTATAGAACACAAAAAAAGTATTTAATGGTCAATTTAAGACAATGCCTCTACTTAATTCTCTCACCTAAGACTGGCTCATCTATATATCAGCTTCCAGATTACAATCATATACTTATTTATTTATATCCAAGGTTGGAAAATTTATGCACAGAGTTGGAAAGTGAACTCCTTTTCATAATAGTTCAACTATCCTGCTTTTATATTAACATTGTGGAATGAATAGAATCTCGATCTGGGGGCAAAAATTAACGCTTTTTTGCAGCCCCCCTCCCCTCGGCCCCTGAAAAAATCATCCAATGTACCTTCCCCTTAGAATTTTACCCGCCAGTATTAAATATTTAAACATATTAGGGACTAACTCACTATTTTCCTTCTGGGGTCCACCCAACTCTGACTAGATATTCCATATTTGGGAATAGTACATCAAATGACTGTGCTAAATCACTAATCACAAGCGAGCATACTTCATCGTTATCGTTCAAACAAAATGACAGAAGACGCAACCGGGACTTTGCATTTGCTGTGCCAACACCAGGAAACCTAGAAAGGAAAAATGATATGAAGCGTCTGTAACCAGCTGCCTTCCCAAGGCATCCTTGATGCAGCATTGAAATAAAAAGTGAAACTTCAGCGTGAAAAAAGAGTGGGGGAGGGGTCCTAATATAGGTACAATTTTGTTATATTTAATTGCTAATGTCACTTCTTACATTCATCTGAAAAACAACACTTTTATTTGTAATAATTTCCTTCATTTTCAGATCATATACAGTTTTATTTTCATATTTGAAGGGGATTCCTGTCCCACCCCAGCCCTCAATCCCTATACTAAAGTTTAACTTTCTATAATAATGCTTCATGATTTAAATGAGTCAGCTGGGTGCATTTGAGTCAAACAATAAGCTGGGTTTATCCTAAATATGAGAATGGTCGCATCTTCCCTTAACCCTTTATAACTGTTTCATCATAATGCTACCTTTTCACCAGCGCCCTTATGAGAAGAGATACTTTTTTTCGTAGTCCTTACTGAAACCCTGAGTTTTCTAGTTTTTTTGTGGTGCTGGTAGAAGGTTGACTGAAAAAATCTACTTTGAGGTAATTAGAATAGATGGCGATACTGTTTAAACGGAAATTGTATGTTTTAAATTTCTAGGGCGTGCACTTTACGTTGATATATAGAACTGCAATAAACTAGGTCAAACAATGTTTTATTTATGCTAAACTCAAGTACCCACCACTGGCTGGTACATACCTTCAACAAATTTGAATCCAAAGTATACACAATTATGTTATGGTAACATAAAATAGTTTCCATATATTCAAGCACCAAAAACGCGAAATGGAATCGAAAAAAAAGTTTGAAGTGGCATTCCTAAGGATGTGTCATAATATTCTGTGGGGAGAGGGGCAGTTCTTGTTCTGCAAAATTTGTACAAATAAACTTTCAAATAGGGATATATCCATTTATCCCCATTAAACAACACCAACAAAACTACACCTAATTAAAGGTGCTACGCCGAAAATACGAAACCTGTGTTGTAACACTGGTCACCGCTCATCTCTAATCGATTGTGTCCTGAGACAGAAATCACGTAATGAGATAAGGAACGTCTAACAAACAATTTTCCTCCAGAACATCCACCCGAGTAATAAGAGATGCATTACATATTTCGCTTTTTATTCTCTTTTTTAAATATGAAGAGTACGATAACAACAATCATAGTTGGAGCGGTAGGTGAAACCTCGTAGAGGAACAACCACGGTGCATAGTAACAAAAAAAGTGTTTTGAGAAAAACTGGCTAATGAGAAAAATTGCCATTTGTAGGTAATTCAGAAATGGTAACTATTATCTCGATTAGTCATAATATTAAAATGTTATTCTGAAAATAAATTTATGAGAAGTTCGAGAAATGGCCTGAAACCCTTAAAAAATGAGGTCAACAAATCATGTCTTGAACAAAAAGGAAAATAACTTTTTTGGTTTGGCAGAATTGATGTGTTCTATTTTTTTCGGAATCAAAAGCGACAGGTGTTAGATTCTTTGCACGACCATCCAAACTTTGGACACAACATCGACCTAGGTAGTTCCAAATATAAACCAAGCTATCATCAGCACCACAGATCAAATAGGGTTTCTCGCCATCGTTGTAATAGCCATCCACATGACCTTCAAATGCAAAGTTCGCAGCAGATGACCCAAGTTTCTAAATTTTGACAGTTTTGCGCAGCGATGCAGATACAAATATATTTTTACATTTTGGAGTGAATTTGATCTACATAACATAATGTGAATATCCTTCTAATACTTTATGACACTTCCAGCTTCTGGTCCAGTTCCATATTTTGATAGATGCAGATACAAATATATTATTATTTTTTGGAGTGAATTTGATCTACATAACATAATGTGAATATCCTTCAAATACTTTATGACACTTCCAGCTTCTGGTCCAGTTCCATATTTTGATAGATGCAGATACAAATATATTATTATTTTTTGGAGTGAATTTGATCTAATGTGAATATCCTTCAAATACTTTATGACACTTCCAGCTTCTGGTCCAGTTCCATATTTTGATAGATGCAGATACAAATATATTATTATTTTTTGGAGTGAATTTGATCTACATAACATAATGTGAATATCCTTCAAATACTTTATGACACTTCCAGCTTCTGGTCCAGTTCCATATTTTGATAGACATGCGGTAACTTACAAATAGAACAATTGGAAGCGTTGGATAGAAAGCAGAACATAGAATGTAATCATAGTGGGAATCAATAACCTGCCTCCGTTTCTGTGTGTTGTAGTTAAAACAACTTCCGTTTAATTTAAAGTTTTATTGCTATAAGTTTAAATGATTCCGTTTAACTTTCTTGTGTCAGAAATTTGTCGTTCAATTTACCCATAGGAATTCCAAAACTAACACTAGCAGAAACACGTACAAAGAGATCGGCGTGTATAAAAAGTCACTGTTGAAATAGAGTAGTGTCATTTTATTTGAAGTAATAATAATTTATTTGTAAATATGTTTAATTCATAAGCGAAAATCGAAAGAATAAATTAAAGTAGAAATATTTCAATTTATTGACAAAAATAAAACGATGATTATATATATATATATATATATATATATATATATATATATATATATATATATATATATATATATATATATATATATACATAATAAATATATTATTTTATATGGCGTATCCAGTTAAGCGTATCCAGTAGATTCATAAAAACTAAGCAACTAAGAAAGCCCAAAAGAATAAAGCAAATGATAGACAGCAGCTGAGAAAAAATTAATCATTGATGTTTTCTAATTGACTATTAATGACACTTATTTTTTTGCCGTCATAAAAAGAAAGCTATTGATTTTGTATATACATTCCTGAACGTTTTGACTTTTTGACTCGAATCTGAACGTCTTGACCTTCTGAAGGTTTTAACGTTGTATTTGACTTCATATTCAAAGGCAATATCCTGTAACTGTGTCCAGCGGCATACAAATCGCTTATGAAGATATATTTTCCCTGTGAAACGTGGCTTAGAGCTCTAGCTTGTATCCCAAGGATGGGGATACATGTCCGAAATCAAGACGGGATTATAAGCCTGCCGGGGAAATCAAGACGGGGATACAAGCCTGCAAGACGTATACACTAAAAGTCGAAGACAAATGTAGAATTTCGGCCTTCAACAAGAAATGTCTCTGCCGTTTAGCTGGTGTAACGCATCTAGACAGACTTTCCAACGAAGACCTTCGAAGGACGGGGATTCGAAATATCAAGTCTATACCACTTGATATTTGAACCCAAATTCACTTAAATTTGTTTTTACAATAAACTTTACTAGCAAGAATAAATGAAATAATGGTTAAAATTCCTGAGATGACAGTTTTTTCTTTTAAACGCATTAACTTACGACATTTCCGCCATGAAAACATGCAAGTAGCAACTCCAAGAACTTTGGAGCCACAAGGTCTAGAAACAAATGCTGAGAAAAAAAATGCACAAGTGCCACAGAGTAACGATTGAGCATCACGCGTAGAGCAACAAATAGAGCAAGCCGTCCATTTCAAACAATTTGGAAACATAACCGAAAAAACTAGATTCCCCGCAAAAGAATTTCTCACAAGATTTAATGAAAATAACAGAGCCTTCAATACACTACAGATAGCTGGATGGCCACAAGCTTCACTCCACGGCTGAAACTGAGACTTTTCAACGGTAATGTTTTACCGTACCAGTTCTACTTTCAGCAACCTTGCACCCATATCTGGCACAAGAGGGAGGAATACTCCCTTTCAAAACTCTCATGTCTTAGAAAAATCATCAACATCCACAGACAGGAGGGGATATTTAACCAATCCTTCCGCAGCACGATGGGTCTGTCTTTTGTGACTAATGAGTCATAAGAGATCGCCAACGGAGATACATCAGCCACGTGCTAGGTATGGACGATCTCCAGCTACCGAAAGCAGCACATCATTAGCAACATACTGGTTCAAGTAGCAGAAGCAGCCCCGGAAACACTACGACGATCTACGCAACCTACATAGGTCAATCCCACCTCTGTTAGAAAATAGTCTGGCTGCAGCAAACCAACGATAAGATTGGAGGCTCCTTCTTGAAACCCTGGATGGATCTAGAGGCACCAGCGGATCAAAAGTAAGGTAACAAAAAAAAAAAAAAAAAACAGTATAGAGAGTGCTTTCACCAGTAAACTGCCTAATAATATCGGAAAAAAGTTACAAAGCCCTAAAAAAAGCCCTTTAAACCCTTAAAAATACAACCTAGAAACCCTTTAAAGTTGGAGTCATTTTACGACTTAAAAATAACAATGCGTGGTGGTCTTAGTGCATTCCTTAAAATACAATTCTAAATTCCAAGCAGGGGTGGAATTTTGTCCAAATCCTGGGAGGGGGGTGAGGGTAAAGTTGGAGTCATTTTATGACTTAAAAATAACAAATGCGTGATGGTCTTAGTGCATTTTTAAAAATACAATTCTAAATTCCTAGCAGTGGTGTAATTTTGTCCAAATCCTGGGGGGGGGGGGGTGGGGGTAAACTTGGAGTCATTTTACGACTTAAAAATAACAAATGCGTGGAGGTCTTAGTGCATTCCTTAAAATAAAATTCTAAATTCCAAGCAGTGCTGGAAATTCCTAAAAAAAGACGTGGATTGAAACAAACAGTACATCATTTGAATCGCTATGGCCGAAAACCATATACAGGGAGCTTACAGTCCCCTGGTTTTAAAAACAAAAAAAATCACCTTTTGCATGGGTAACACTGATGTATCCTTTTTTTCTTATTTTTTCTCCGCTGTTAGCGGAACACTAAAACACAATAGAGAGATGTTAAAGGGCTCATTTCAAAGAAAATTGTTCGTACTTCTGTAATTACTACTACTAGTACTAACAACTCACCGCAGCACCAAGCCGCCTGAGGCCAGCACAGCTACGCACGCTCTTCCTCCATCATAATCTATTCAAAGCCTACCTTTTTACACCCTCCCAGGAAGTTCCCATTTCCTTTAAATCTTTCTCTATGACGTCCTCCCACCCCAGACGAGGACGACCTGCTCTCCGTTTAGCCCTAGACGGTTGGACGAAAAGGACAATCTTTTACAATCTGTCATCCTTCATTCGCACAACGTGTCCTAGCCACCTCAACCTTTCTTTCATTATAGCCCTAACAAAACATAATACTTAAAATAAAGAATTTTTTCGACAAAAAGATGCATTGGAAACTGAAGACCGGACACACTATTAATACCATGTAACACGGACATTAATACGGACATTAATGAAATACGGACATTAATACCATGTTTAAGTAGAGAAGTACCTACTTCCTCAAGATATCTCCAGACTTCCTCCATGATACCCTCATATAGTATGGTTTCAAAATATTGAAACCAAAATATTGTAAACCAAAAACATGGCAAAAAACAAAATATTGAAGTTTCAAAATATTCAAATTCTTTTGTCAGGATGTTCTATAATTTGTTTTATTTGATGTTTTAACTTACTTATCCCAATTGTCCTACCATTAGAAAGTCCTACCAATAGTCCTAACTTCCATACACTAATTGTTGTGAAGCTGTTTCTAGTGTCTGAAATGCAAGGGAAAGCACTTGCCTCCGTTTAGTACCCCTTCCTGTGCATTTATTTTATTTTATATTTAAAAAGGCCTTCCATACGTTAAAGTGTTATTCATGGTAATTTTAGTGTCTCTGTTATAGGGAATAGCCCCTCCTTGCGTTTTAGCCCATCCTACGGACATTTTTATCTACATTTGAATAGTACTTCCATACTCGAACAGCTGTTCACGGTATTTCTATAGTCCGTGATGCAGCGAATAGCCCTTCCCTGTGTTTATTAGCCATTCTTGCGGACACATTTTATTTTATATTTAAATAAACCTTCTATATATTAAATTGCTATTTATGGTAATTTTAGTGTCTCCGTTGTAGAAAATTAGCCCCTCCTTGCGTTTATAAGCCCATCCTATGGGCATTTTTGTTTATCTACATTTGAATAGTACTTCCACTCTTGAACTGCTGTTTATGGTATTTATAGAGTGAGCGGTGCAGGGAATGGCCCTTCCCTGTGTTTATTAGCCCTTCCTGCAGACACTTTTTATTTCATATTTAAATAAACCTTCCATACATTTAATTGCTATTTATGGTAATTTTAGTGTCTCCGTTGTAGAAAATTAGCCTCTCCTTGCGTTTATAAGCCCATCCTATCGGCATTTTTGTTTATCTACATTTGAATAGTACTTCCACTCTTGAACTGCTGTTTATGGTATTTCTAGAGTGAGCGGTGCAGGGAATAGCCATTCCCTGTGTTTATTAGCCCTTCCCGCAGACACTTTTTATTTTATATTTAAATAAACCTTCCATAAATTAAATTGCAATTCCTGGTAATTTTAGTGTCTCCGTTGTAGAAAATAGCCCTTTATTAGCGTTTATTAGCCCTTTCTATGGGCATTTGTGTTCATCTACATTTGATTAGTACTTCCACTCTCGAACTACTGTTTATAATAATAATAATATATTGCAAAAACAGGCTTGCGCCTCTATCTACAAAAATTTGAATAATCAAATGCTTTATCACTATAATGATTGTCAATCTTGTTCTTAAATGCATTGACTGAATCTGAGTTAACAGTGTCTGATGGTAGTACGTTCCACTCGGAGACAATGCGGTTGCTGAATGCCCATCTACCAATATCACTTCTGAAACGTTCTTCAGTTAGCTTAAACTCGTGACGTCTCAGGTAATTATTCTTGGATGTTATTATCTCTTCTGGAAGGATGTTGTCGTAGTATCTGTTGCATATTTTGTATACTTCAATAAGATCTCCGCTCAAAAATCGGTAAAGAGGCTTGGGAGCGACAGTTTTCTCAAACGGTCTTGTTATGATAAGTCTCTAAGTGATGGAACAAATTTAGTAACCTCCTTTGGATTTTTTCTATTGCATTGCTGTCTTTTTGAAAAAATGGTCTGGTTATCTGTGAAAAATTGTGAAAAATACCTATTTTGAAAAATAGGTATCTGGTATCTGTATGACCGTATTCGAACATTGGTCTTACTAACGATTTGAAGAGTATAGAAAACAGTGTTGAGTCAGTAAGAGAGAAATTTCTTCGAATAATTCCCAAGACTTGTGATGACTTAGAGATGATTGACTCGTAGTGCTTGGTGAAAGTCATGTCACTGTCTATTGTCACTCCCAAGTCTCGCACTTCTTCTTGTATAGGTATCTGTTGTCCTTCAAAGCAGTAATGCCAAGAAATGTGTTTTGGGCCTAGCCTGAACGTGACAACTTTTTTCTGTATTCACTTCCATGCTCCATTTTTTCATCTATTCTGCTATTTTGTTTAAGTCTTGCTGTAGTATTTCTGTATGTTCAAGGCTTGTTATTGCGCGAAAGATTTTCGTGTCACCTGCATAAAGCAGTATCTCTGAATCTATGTTATTTGGGAGATCATTTATGTAAATATTGAATAGTAAAGGCCCCAGAACACTACCTTGAACCACTCCACTTGTGACTTTTGTCTCATTGCTGCTAGGATATCCCTCAAGTTTCACTCGCGGAGATCTTCCTTTCAGGAAGTTGAGAACCCACTTTAGAATAGTATCACCAACACCGATAGACTGTAGTTTTCGAAGAAGTTGACTTTGTAAGACTTTATCAAAGGCTTTTCTGAGATCTAAGTATAAAATATCTACCTGCATCCCACTATCCATATATTTTCTCCAGGCGTTTGTAGCGATAAGTAGCTGGCTTTCTGCTGATCTTTTCTTGAGAAATCCAAACTGTGCGGGTGAAATGAGGCTTCTTTCGAGTAGGTACTGTAATATATTATCGTGGAGTAAAGATTCTAGTATTTAGCAGGTAATACAGGTTAAGCTGATCGATCTATAGTTACTTTGATCTGATTTGCTTTCTTTTTTGAAGAGGGGTATCACCGTTTCTTGCTTCCATGTATCAGGAAGGCTTCGTGTTTGTAGCACCTTGACAAAAATGTAGTGCAATAGCGCTCCAATTTCTTGTGCCAGCTCTTTGAGTACTCTAGGATGTAGGCCATCTGGACTTTCTGATTTGTAAGGGTTTAGATTTTTTAGTTTTTAGTAGACCATTTGTATTGTCAGTTCTATTTCTTCAAATTTGCCTGCGACTAGTGGCTGACTTTCCTCTTGACTTTCATCTTTGTCCCTCTCTGTTGTGAAAACTGTGGAAAACTGCTGATTTAGTAGGTTGGCTTTAGCTATTGGGTCACTGATTGTTAAATTTGTTGCTGAGTTTCTAAGATAAGGAATAACCGGCTGTTCTTTTCTTTTTGAGTTCACGAAGTTCCAAAACGCCTTGGGGTTGATCTTTGAGTTTTCGGCTACTTTCCTCTGCTTTTCGCTTGCTTCTTGTCTAGTGGCTTTCCTGACTTTGTCGGCGATTCTGGATAATTTCTACGATTACTTTCGGTATCAGCCTGCTTGAGTGTCTGCCAGGCTTGCCGCTTGGTTTTTATTAGGTCAAGAATCTCTCGTTTTAGAGGCGGTCCTTTAAATATATTGACTATTGGTACATACTTCTTTGTGAGGTCTGTGATTACGGATGCAAACTTTCTGTACATGACATCTGTGTTATTTAGTATTTCAGTCCAGTTGAAAACTTCTAGCTCCGTTCGCATGGTATTGTAATCACCTTTTGAATACATCCACCTCTCTTTTTTCTCATAGTTTCACAACTTATAATCACCTCTAAGTAAATTGAAGCGTGGTCCGATTTTCCAACTGGAGGACCTATAGTAAGTTCTTTTATTAGTTCCGTATTACTGCATAAGACTAGGTCCAGTAGTGTTGGCTTGTCGCTTCCTCGGATTCTTGTTGGTTTTTTAATAAGATGTTCTAGGTAATTATCGTTCCTTATCTTCAGAAATACCCTCTGTGAGGGTGACCCGCTATGCTCTAGGAGGTGTGGAAGGTCCCAATCTATGTTAGGGTAATTGAAATCTCCAATGATGAGAGTTGGTTCTTTAAATCTTTGACATATAGCGTGAATATCTTTAAAGAGTACTTGGTCATTCACGGCTGTGCTATTTGAACTTCTGTATACTACAGCCAAATTTAAAGATGCTTGGTTTGTGTTTGATATCTGAAGCCAAACAATTTCCTGTCCATTTGTTGTTGATGATACTTTCTGGACTGATAAATTGTCTAAGATGTAGCAAATAATTCCCCGACCTTCTTCTTGATCTATGTTCAAGGTGTGGCTTTTGTAGCTGTTGATGGCCAACTCTAGTAAAGTTGGGAGATATTAACAGGGTTTAGGCTTAGCTTCGACCACTGCTGCTATGTCTGGGTTCTTTGCTGCAATTTCTACTTTTAATTCTGATAATTTGTTTGGTAGTGAATCAGCATTTAAATATAGTATCTTTAGTGTTTTTACTTTAGTAGCTTTTTTGTTAGGCTTGAAGGATGGTGGCATTTGTTTGGCTTTGGTTATTTCACTTCATATTTGCCGTTGCTCTTCGTTGGAGTCTTTACCTCGCCTCCAATGCTCCAATGGCATCTCCATTTGACGATCGCACTGGGTGCGGGCATTCCTCTTCTGTTGTCTCTTCACGGCGAGGATTTGTCTCTGCATGGGCGTGAGATCCGGGCTTATATATACTTTGGTACAAGTTTCTTCATTTGATGATTTTCTTAGATTTGGAGCTGTCCTCAGGATAGTTTGCCTTTTCACCTCAAGCTCTTGTGATTTTTTTAGCTTAACTAACAAAGTGCGTGGACTACCATCTTCTTTTGGTCTTCCAATCCGGGCGGTTTCTAGTATCTCCCCTTCAGCGATATTTGCCCCGAGCTCGTTTTCTCGAGTCAATTTGACAATCTGTGTAGTGTCATTGACAGCAGTAGATTCAGGTAGCCCCATGACTACAAAATTCATCTTTTTCTGTTCTCTTAGTTCCTTTTGTACTTCTACCTGAATAATTGCATTTATTATCGGCTGGATGTCGTGAGGTGAGGGTTTTTCACTATGATTCGAAGGTGTTGCCTCATGAGGTCTGTGAGGTTGAGCTTCTGTTAGCTGTCGCACTTGAAGCTGTAGAAGTGCTACTTTTCGCTTGGAGCAGGAGAGGCATTCGTATTTAAACAGGAGACACTCGTTGTCTTCTCTCTTCATGACCAGCACGAGATCGGCATTTATACCTCGGCAAGAGGTATGTTCCCACTCGTTGCAGAAAAAGCAGAGGAAAGAGGTGGCAATGTCGACATCTTTGTGACAGTAGCTGCATTCTGTGTTGTTATCTGGGAAACTAGTGCTCAAAGGAATCTCTTTGGGCTTCGTAGGCTGGCTTACCGAGGGACCTTGGCTTTTGGTGGATTCTTCTCTCGGAGTCCCTCTAGTATTTTGTTCTTTTGGTGGAGGAGTTGCTTTATATTGGTCGTTGCAAGAAGATTTGCAACTACAGCATTGCCATTGTCCTCGGAGTTTGTCAGCAGCTTCCTTATTATACGCAAGACCTGCGCAACCAAAGTGGTGCCATTTTAGGCAGTCTCGGCACTGAATTCCTCCTTGAGCTCTTGTTACATTTTCTTGCAACGTGGGCAGAGTTCTACCATATTTATGTTATTTATTTTCGCAAAGATTTTGTCAGCACACCTTCAGTTCAATTTGGCAACACCGGCGTTACAAGCTTTAAAGATTTAGATGTAGATAAGACCCGTGGGAAGTGCAACACACGAATCACCTTATCCCAACAGTTTAAGGATAAAAAATCCCGCTAGTACTGTACGCTAGTACTTTATGGTAATTCTAGAGTCAGCGGTGCAGGAAATAGCCTTTCCCTGTGTATTATCACTTATAGTCCTTCTTATAGCTATTCATTAGATATAAAATGGGACCTTCACAAGACCCTCGCAGGAATATTTTGTTTCTTCCTTTCAATCTAATGTAACTAGAGTAAAAACATACCATTCGATTGAAAATCTGAAAATGTTTAATAGTTTTTTTTAATAACTAACTTTTTAGCGTTTGTTCATTTTCAGAATTTTCTATTTTTTTATTCAATTTCGTCGTTTGAAAGCAGCTTGTAGATTGACTCATTTAAGCTGGATCACCGACAATTTTGAAAATGGCGGAATTATAAGATTTATAAATTGTTATAACGGAAAAGATAATAATGAATCTATGCAAGGGTAATAGATGACTGCAAGATTTAAAACTAGCATTGACTCTTGAATTGGATGGTATGCTTTAGTTTTAATTCTACATGCAAGAAAAGGAACAAGGTGCCACTTAAAGGCCCTTTAAGCGCACAAAATGGAATTTGCGAAGATAATGATTAGTATATTGGGGAGGTACGTTAAAAGGCACATCACGAGATAACTGTTTTTCTTTTAGCTGCCAAATTAATCGAGACGTTGAAAATTTACTGTTTGTTGTTTAAACTTACTAAATTTAATTAAACTTGTTAAATTATTTATTAAAAATTTTAATTATTTACTACTGTTATTTATTATTATTTATATTATTTCGATTTAAAATATTATATTTATTAGATTATTAATCGAATTATTTCCTTAGATTATTATATTCTAAATTAATTTATCAAATCTAAATTACTGTTTTTAAGATTCACCGTTTTTCTTTTTTCGTTCCTGTCTCTCCAATAATTTCCCAGACAGAGCAACATATCCAGAGCCGTTCCTAGCGTCAGTAGTGCTCGGGGAAAAATTAATTACAGCGCCCCACTCCCGACTCAAATAACAGCAAAAAAGCCAAATCAAAGTAAAAATTTATCGAAGTGGACAGCCCACCAGCCAAACCCCACCCCCTCCTCCACCCAAGGAACCTGAGGCAGATGACCCAGCTGCCCCCCCACCCCCGAACAGCTCAGAACCTATCCCCTATACTACCCCTAATTTTTGGAATCAGAACACACCTTGATTGTTCGGTTTCACAATTCCGTCCGCCAGGTGCAACAAGTGTAATAATATCAACCATGCTCTCGTCCGTTTCTTCATAAACTATTCGATGAATGCCATCTGTGTCCTGTTTGGGTTGCCACCAAAACCCTTCATATCGAGAAAATTCTTCTTGCATCACATACGAAGGAAATCCTGAAGAAAGGGTATCCTGCCTAATATCACCTGTCTGTTGATTTGAGTGCGTTAATCTGTACTCCGATCCTGAAAATTAAATAAAAATATTGCTCAACCCAAATATCATTTATAACTAGACTTCAGGGACATTGACTCATGTAAATGCAGAAGGGAGAGCAAGGACTTTTTTTAAGGTTTAAAAAAAAATTATTTTTCAAAATCTAGGGAGGACCATTTTGCTTTGTTCGATTTTTTAATAAAATTGTAAACAAGTTTTTTTTCAAAATCTGCCCTCTCCCTTGGCACACCGGCACCCCTGATAGACAAAAGTAATTAATAGTATGGATTTAACATTGAAAAAGGAAAATTTTGGTGCCAAAAGTTTATCAATTTCATTTAAAAAAAACTCTTTGGACCAAAAATAAAGCAAATGACTATTAGGCATTAACTGACCACCTATATTTTAAAGAAGAGAATATTTACTTAAAAATTAATTAGGATGGCATCTATCCATAGAAATTTCCAGTGAAAAAAGAATTTCATAATAAAATTATAGCAAAAAAGTTCTTTAACTTCAATATTTTCTTCAAACAATTTTCTTCAATATTTGAACCCTCCTTTTTTTCATAGAGTTTTTTTCTCTCTGTTGGTTCCCCTCCCCCCCTCAACAAGGCCAGCTATGTTATCTATAATTTAGATATTTGAACTGGTGGCCAGCGATTAACCCCCCCCCCTTCCACGGAAAATTCCCACCGGAACCCCCTCCCCCTTCGCGGAAAATACCCTCCTCCTTTTTGTTTTTTTCATTGCGTTTTTTCTCTCTGCTGGTCCCCCCCCCTCAACAAGGCCAGCTCTGTTATCTATAATTTAGATATTTGAACTGGTGGCCGTCGTTTACCCCCCCCCTCCCCCCCGCGGAACATACCCCTCGGAAAATACCTTCCCACGGAAAATGCCCCCCCCGGAAGATATCCCCCCCCCCCCGTGGAAAATAAGGCTTTCCAAATTTGCGAATTTTATTTGAGTTTTATTTTTTTTTTATTTCCGTAGGGGGAAGGAATTTTAGCAAATGTGTATTATGCAGCACTCACTCACGTTTACGCTCTGTAAAACTCGAGAACAAACCTGTTTCTTCGTTAGTTTTTTTTTTCAGCTTAGCGCGAGACAACACAAAAGGAAGTGACAGAATATATGGGAAATATATAATTTGGGCTATATATTTGCACACAAGCGGGGAAGGGGGGGGGGGGGGGTTAAAGTATTTGGATAGTTCGAATTCAGAAAACAATTCTTTCTAGGTATGGTTACTAAAAAATTACAGAAGAATAGCGAGGTATCTGGGAATTTACTAAAAAAAAAAAAAAAAAAAAAAAAAAAAAAAAAAAAAAAAAAAAACCCAGTATAAAGTAAATGTAACGTTTCATTTAAGTGGTTTTTTTTTCAAGTGTTAAGTGTTTTTATCCAAGTATTAAGTACTATTATTAAGGTAATGTATTGTTTCATTTAAGTGTTTTATGAGGATCTCTGATCAAAGTATGTTATTTATGTTATTTTACTATCTTCATGGCCGAGTATTTGGCTTTAAAATACACTTTTCTATCTATCTATCTAACATACAGAATACTTGTACCAAACAGATTTTGCATGTGGACCCACTAGACTTTACCCCCCCCCCCCTCTAATATGCGAATCTATAGCCCAAATTTATTTCTAAAGCAACGAAGAAACTAACGTAAAAACTGGTGTTCTCGATTTTCACATCGTAAACTTGAGTGAGTGGCACATAATACACAAGCACCAAAATCCCCCCCCCCCACAGAAATAAAAAATAAAACTCAAACAAATTCTCAAATTTGAAAGCCCTTTTTCGTGAGAGGATCTCTCCATAGAGGAATTTTCCACGAAGGGGGGGGGGTATTTTCAGCGGTGGGGGTATTTTCCACGGCAGGGGTATTTTCTGCGGGGGGGGGGCTTATTTTCCGCGGGGGGGTATTTTTCGGGGAGGTGTATTTTCGGGGGGGGGGGGGTAAACGCCAAGAACCATTTGAACTAACTGAGGATGAGATCTATCCTCTATTAATTAATTTCGAAAAAAATTTAGTGCAAAGGACTTCAAAATAAAATATTTTTGCCCTTTGGACCTATCTTTGGTCTTCTTCATACCTGAAAAATAAGATTCTAAAATTCTTTTTTGGGTTGTTTCAAAATTATGAAGTTTTTAGAGCAGTGCCACATTTTTGTCAATGACACCATGTTATCAAACGTATACAACGTGTCTCAAAACGTAGTCAGATCAAACAGATAAAGAGGGTAGTTTCCCATCCTATATATAGGCGTGATTTTACAAATTAATCAGTAGCCACTTAGTTTATTTCATACTAAAATATTTTTGACACTAAAACAAGTGCATTTTGTATTGCTGAAGTTTGTAACACATTCTCTCTGTGTATAATATAGAAAATTATAACACAAATGCTAAAAGAAAATTTAGAAAACCTTTAACAAATCTAACTCCTCAAATGTAAACTTTTTGACAACCTTTTGCACATTTTTGACAAAAGACCTATGATTTTTCACGTGATGCCTCCACTCCCTTGCTTCAGGTACATGTGCATATATTAATTTAGGGTAAAAGGGACAATCAAAGGAAAAATTTGAATAAACAAATCTTTAATTTCTGGGAGACTGTATTTTAAAGTTTCGCATGACAAAGCATGTGTGTTTTCTTGGAGAACATTAATATAATTTTCATTTCAGTATACGGTAGATTTTTTGGCAAATGTGGCCTTTGCCAAAAAATTTTGGCAAATGCCAAAAAAATGCAACCTTTATGTTTTCCAGTCCTTCAATTTCATTACTCAAAAAAAAAAGTTAAAATTATTTAACAGCAAGCATTTATAATTACGATCTTAGACCCTGGTCTTATTGGGTGCAATACCCTTTTTTTAACCCACAAATAACAGTAATAATAATCCTCCATCTTTGGGCAATAAGGTAAAAAGCATTTATAACGCCAAAGCTGAGCACACCTCTTTTTTTTCTTTTTTACTTTGGACGCAATACCCAATAAGAAGTTCGAAAAAAATGAGGAAGGTGTGGCCTCCTCTAATCGTCTTATATCAGCCGATAAGGAGACTAATTAAGGAAAGCAGGGATCGAAAGGAAAGGAGTAAGGAAATGAAAGAAACTAATAGAAGAAAGGAGAAAAAAAATGAGGAAGGTCCATAAAGGAAAAGGAGGAATCTAAAGGAATGGAAAAAAGAAAGGAGGGATACTGATAAAGGAAAAGCAGCAATCGAAAAGAAATTAGGAAGATTGAAAAAGGAAATGAAGGATCTAAAGGGATGGAGAAAGGAAAGGAGGAAGCTATTTTATTAGTCCGTAATTTCCTGTATTGTGGACTAAATAAAGAAAAGCCTCCTTTTTTACCCCCTCACAGGAAGTTTTTATTTCTTTAGATATTACTTTATGACATCCTCCCACCCCAACCGCGGACGACCTTCTTTCCGTTGAGCCTTAGACAAGTGGTCAGTAAAGTACGGCTCCAGAGCCGCATGTGGCTCTTTGTCCCTTGAGTGTGGCTCTGGCACAAATATCCACAGAAAGCACAGTAATATTTTCATAAGAAAAAAGTTGCATCTCATTTTGATAAATTGAAATTATTCCTTAAATAGAGAATATGTACAATATTTTGTTTAAGTTAAAATATTTTAAGAACAAAGCAGATATTCTGAAAAAATCAAGGACAAAGAAAATCAAGATTCTGATTCTGAAAAAATCAAGATATTCTGAAAACACACAGCATATTGAAGATCTGAAATCGGTTTCGGCTTTCCAACAGCAGTTGACAAGTCTTATGACATAAATGACACAGTGCAAGTTTAACTTTTTGTAAGATTTATATCTCATTCAGACCCTAAAGAAGAACATTTAGGTTTATTACCACTCAAAGGTCAGACACGTGAGAAGATATCCCAAGTGCTATCCCAAATATATCCCAGATATCCCAAATATAATATTCCCTCTGGGGAATATCCCAAATCCCAATATAATATTCCTAATATCCCAATATCCTAATATCCCAATATCCTATATAGGATATTCCCAAATCCTAATATCCCAAATATAATATTCCCTCGATAAAGTTGCGTTGATTACAAAAGGTGGGGCCAAACGTATGATCGGCGTAAGAAAAAGTTTGTTGCTTTTTTGAGAGAAAAAACTAATCACGAGATACTTGTATACCATTGTGTTATTCACCAAGAAACGCTTCGTGCGCAAACATTCCCGGAAGAAATTTACAAACTTATGAAATTAGTGATTAAAATCATCAACTCCATTTTAGCTAACGCTCTTAATCGCCAATTCAGAGATTTTTTATTTAAAATGGAGAGTGATTACGCTGATTTTCTACTTCATAACAATGTAGGTTGGATATCAGGAGGGGACGTTTCAAAACGTTTTGCATCCCTTTTCCAGGAATTAATGCATTTTTCCTTGAGAAGGGCATTCAATATCTAGAGCTAACCGACGATCAGTGAGTCCAAACTTTTATGCCATGGTAGACGTTACGTCTTATCAAAATCAGCTTAATCGTAAAGTAAAAGGGAAATGAAACTTAATTTTTTTGATGTTAGAGGAAGCAATAACACTCGAAAAAAATATTCATTTTTGCTCAGGATATTGAGAGGGAAACATTGTTTCGCTTTCTGAGCCTGCTGAAGTATCGACAAGAAAATAATTCTTCTATTGATAAACACCATTTTAAAACAAAAATTTGAAATATGAGGAAATAATTTCTCAGCAGGTTTCAGGAATTCAAAAACAGCAGAGCAGCTTTAACATTTATCAAAACTCCTCTTAATACTACGATAACCGAGTTGAAATTTTCTTCCCTTGAAATTGACATTAATAACTTTGAAATACTGTTGTTGGATTTAAAAAAACAAGGAGATATGGCCAGGGGCGTCCCGAAAGGGGGGAAGGGGCATGCCCCCCCTCACCCCCAAATTTGTTGGCATTCGGCAGACGCCCCAAATTTCGGCAGAAATTTTGCAAAATCGGTAGAAATTTAGCAAAATTCTTGATTTCTGCAGAAAATTCGGCATAAATCAGGTAGCGATTCGGTAAAATTTACGAACATCACCCCCCCCCCCCATTACATAAAATGAGCCTCGGGACGCCCCTGGATATGGCCCTTTAAATTCGAACATCTTTGTGTTGAATTTGAAATAGTGGAGGAGTAAAAAATACGATCTTGGTTCACAATACAAGTGGTCGGCTTTGAATAATCTGGAGAAGGAAGGCATCAGCAGTTTCAACGCTTGGAATAGTATTTCTGACTCTTACGATCAGCTGAAATAGCTTGCGTTTGCCGTTCTTTCCCTTTTGGTTCTATATATACGAGCAATCTTTTTCAAGCATGAACATTATCAAGAGTAAACTGAGAAGCCTTCTTATTGATGAGAACTTGGAATCATGGCAAAAATTAAAACAACCAGATATAAACCTGACTGACTCAAAATTTACAAGGAGATGCAAGCATATTGTTTGCATTAATAAATATTTATTTAGTATGAAATTTAGTTTTATTTAGTGTACTACTTATTTAGTGCAAAAACCGTTTACTAAACAGATTTGGTTCCGAATTCTCTAGAAATTATTGTAATGTTTACATATGGCTCTTTGGATAATAGGTTTGCCGACCACTGACCGATACAATTGGCCAAAAATGACGATTTTTGGCAATTTATCATCCTTCATCCACAGAACGTGCCCTAGCTATCTCAATCTTTTTTTCATTATAGCCCTAGAAAGCGGGATTGAACCATATTTTTCGTAGAGCCTACAGTTTGAAATACGGTCAGTCAGTCGGGTGCCTAGAACAGTCCGCAGGCAATTTCTCTGGGGAACATTTAGCAAATCTTCATCCGCTTTTCGGAACGCCCATGCTTCAGAGCCATATTTGACCACTGTCATCACTGTAGCTTCCAATATTCTAATCTTGGTTCGCAGACTTATCCCATTCCATTAATTTTCCTACTGTCCTTCTCGGCGTCTTTTCCAAGAGCTGAGCGACTCAGCTAGAAGGTTTCGGTACTCTGGTGGCTTCCGTGAGACAGGGCCCAACCAATTCAATCAGAATTATTTGATCGTGAGGGCAACGTTTCTCTTGATGCCACACATTTGTCGCATATCCACATTTGATATGCGATTACGCAGGTTTATCATGAGAATACTTCACAGACTGGTAGTTGCTTCACCAACCAAGTTTTGCATCCATAAAGAAGAATTGTTCTAACCGAAGCCAAGACATTTTCATCATCTAAGTCCTCTTAAAATAGCAGTCAATGATTCCTTACGGTTGTTACCGTTACGTACGGTTGTTACGGTTGTTACCGTTACCTCGACATACAGTGTTACTGGTACCAATTCTGAACCAGTGTTTATTGACAATAATTATCCCCCAACAGTTTTTTTTAGCGTGTTTCAAAATTTTCGGCTAATATGGACTGGAGTACGCTCTTTACTAGATTGTTGCTATGGGGGCAGCCATGATTAGGACAAGACGCAATCCCCCCTCCATAATCAGTGTTTAACCTTCCTAAGACGGGGATTTTTTCCAAAACTTAATATACTAATCGAAATGGGGCTTGGGGCTTACCTGTTAGTAGGTGTGTAACCCAAATGTCTCCCCGGGAAACATAAGCCATCAAATTGGGGTTACTAGGACTGATTGTGCAATTTATTCGATGTATGTTTTGACTAGGAATCTCGGCAGGTATTGCATATGAGCCCTGTAATTTAAAACATAAATTGTTATAATAAATAAACGAGAGGAAAAAATATAAGCAGTCATAAAGATAACCTACGCACAATAGGGTTTCTCAAAAACAAAATTGGATTTGAAAAGTCTGTTATTTTTGTTTGTTGCAGTATGCAAAATTACTTTTTTTTTGTTATTACTGATCATTAAGGCTATTTTTCATACTGTGCTTTTGTTCACCAGGTTAATGTCTGTGGTGTAGGCCTACAGTCAGGGAAAGATACAATAAAGAACAGCAAGCGTTGATTATGAAAACTCACAACAAAAATGGTGAGCAAAAGTTTCGCGGAAACCATCCGGACAGAATGTACGGAATGGACACAAGACATTATGGGAAAAAATAATGCATCAAAAATATATTGTTCGTAGATTGATCAAGAAAGTTTTAAAAATAAGTTCAACAGAAGACATCTAAAGCCCGGAACGCCTTTAAACTGGCGAGGGTGATGCAAATTTTGTTGCTGTGCTTGATTAAATTTCGGCATCATTTATTAAATAAAGAAGATCTAGAAGTTCCATTTACGGAGAAAAAATCAATATTAGATTATTTTCCGCGTGCAGACGGATGGACTCTGATTTTAGGGGAGATAAAGACCTTTTCTCTTTTTTAGTGAGCAAATTCCAAATTATAATTTCAAAATTATAATTTGCTGATGACTGGCGGATCGAGCTTAAAGTTTAAGGGACAGTTTTGTTTGCGAGTGGAGGCAAGATGATTTCAATTTTTGTTTTGGGGGTACAATTTCTCTCCTATCCTAACAGAAACGTATACACTGTTTTTCAAACTGATCACCTCTCCGAAAAATCCCACTTCCTGATCCTGAAAAACAGGACATATTATTTATCTTCAATTAGGTGGTTGAAGAATTTGCTCCAGTATTCTCAGACACACTGAATGTAATGGTCATAAATCGTATATGTTCCTAATCAGCCTAAAATGAAACTCCTATTTACCTATTTCTTTTATCCTTTTATTTTGCTGATTATAAAAGAGAGGAGTGGTTTTACGGTTTCAAGGGAGAGCGATATCTCATTACAATAACCTCCTTCCCTCTATGTGCCCCTCCCCCCCCCCCTCTATGTGCACACGCGTAATTTGAAATCACAAAAAAAATATTGTAATGAGAGATTGCTCTTAATTTATTAAAGTATTTTCAAAAGCAAGTTTTTTTTTCATGAATGTGTTTCTTTTTTCAACAGAAAAATAGAAATTTTTCCGAAAATACACAAAATTATTTTGATTTAACTGAACTCATTAATCACCATTTCAGAACAGTGACAGTCATGGGCGTAGGCAGCATCTTGTGTAGATGGGGGCAACCGCTTCTGTGATGGAGGAGGGAGGGGCCTTACTAATACTTCCCGAGGTCCTTTGAATATAGGTCTTTAGAAACTAGTCATTCTATATTTCGCTAAAACTCGGCCTTTAACATTTTCCATGTTCTACTTTTCCTGCAACAGTATAATATAAGAGACCCACTATCCTACTTTCCAATTTCCAGAAAACATAAACACCACAAAAGCGATTTGACACAAACCACATTATGGTTAGATAACAGCTTCTTCTGAGAATTCAATTCAATAGTTTACAGTTGGGCAAAATTAAATATCAAAATTGGTATAGGGGAGACCGGCCCACGTCTAGCCAAAGTAAACAATCTCAATATAAAAACCTATATGGCCTCTGGTGGATTATAAAAGCTCTGACAGATGGCAATGCATGTTTTTAAAATGTCTGACCTTAATTAATACTTTTACCAAAAATATCAGATTGGATCAGGTTTTATGGCGATTAACTCTGGAATTTTGTTCAATTTTGTCTGAAAGCCTACGCCTAATTACGAATACTAGACAACTCGCGTTGTAAACTCACATTGTATTCTCTTATTATTTTCTTGTTTTTGGCAGCTTCCGAGACGTGCCATCTTCACCAGTTTGATCTTAGTATTTTTTCATCCTGCGGGATAGCGAACTCCCACGTTCGGCCACAATACCTGGGGTAAATTCGACAAGCCGTGCCAAGGTGTCCAAAAGTGGGCTATGCTTGTAAAAGCTGTTAAACAGCTTATTTAAAAGTAGATGGCAAGCTTAAAACCCAAAACTGTGTTAATTCTGACATTGTTTAATCCTGTCAGAACAGTAGGTGATCTGAAGTTCTATTTTTCCTGTTAAATTTCATTCAAGATAAAATGCTTAAAAGTAAAACAGAAGAGAAAAGAAAGAAAGGTGGCTGTGATCCAGAAGAAAATAAAACAGCAGTTGTTTCTCTTATTCTACAAGAAGTCAGTTGGATTCTCTGGAAGTGCCATAGGTGTCCTTAGAGGAACGCTGCAAGGCTACATAAAAAAAGTTGAGATGCTGAATACCCCTCTAAAAAGTCTGGACCTGAGTTTTTTTTACACCCTGTTACAACATATGATAAATATTTACAGAGGAACATGAAAAAGGACTAAAAACTTACTTGAAAACGATAGCTGATATGCTTTCGACTGTATTCCCCTAGAAGCGTGTAGATTTGCATACACTTATGCCATCATTAAGAGTATAATAGTACCGGATAACGGAACTGCAAAGGAAGTGGAGACAGTGGAGAAATACAGGTAAAGATTGGCACCGTGGTTTTATGGATTGCCTTAAAACTCTATCAGTAAGAACGCCAGAAAGTACAAGCGTATGATGGACAACTGCTTTCAACTGTCACAGTGTAGGAGCTTTCTTTAACAACCTGGAGCGAGGTCTAGATAAACACATGTTCAGACCACAAGACATTTGAAATGTTGACAAATGAGGTCTGAAAACATCCACAAGCCTGGTAAGATCATTGCAGAGCGAGGCCAGAAGTAAGTAGAGAAGGTCACGTCAGCAGAAAGAGGTCAGTTGACCACGATTTGTGCTGGTGTTAATGTGTTGGGAACATGGTCCCTCCTCTACTTATTTCCCCACAAAAACAGTGTCCGGAAATTTTACTCAGGGGAGCTTTACCAGGAACCATCACGATCAGCTCAGTACTTCTGGCTGGATGATTGCCTCTCATTCTTTGCTTTACTTGCATCATTTTATCAATCAAGTCAAACCCTCCAAACAGTCACATGTACCTCTGAAATTAGAACACTAGATCAGCCAAAACACCATTGAATTGCTTGATCTAGCTAAAAAATAATGGTGTTGTACTTTTAACTGTCCCTCCTCACACTACTCACAAACTTCAACCTCTAGAAATGATAGTCATGGGGCGCCTTAAGGCCTACTACAACCAGGAAGCCGCAAGTTTTATGACTGCCCATAAATGTAAAACTATATCAGTGTATAACATTGCTGAGCTACTTGGGAAAGCATATCTAAAGGCTTTCACTCCTGAGAATATAATCAGTGGATTCAAAGCAAGTGGTGTCTACCTCACAAACAGAGATGTTTTCAAGGATTATCAGTTCTTTTTGTCATATGTCTCAGACAGAATGCCTACCACATCTAGTGAAGCACTTATCAGAGAAGTTTATATGCTCAGCGCAAGTCCTGTGCGACATTTAGACATAAACCTTAACATAAACCCTGAAACAGAAGCAGCACAGGTTCTGTCTCTAAATGAGAAGCAAAAGTCAACAGATGATTCGTTAAAGATATCGTCCATGCAAACCCCTTTCCAAAAGGCTCAACACGAAAAATCGACATGAAAAAAATATGAAAAAGTCAGAAGTGCTCACTGACACCCCCATGAAAAAATGTATTACTGCTAGGATAAAAGCTGTATCTGCCAAAAAGCCCAAGTCCTGGAACGGAAGAAAGTCAGAATAATGAAAAGACTAAAAAGCAAAAGGCGTGTCTCTCGCAACAAGAGTTACAGTTAGAGTGACGATTCTGACGTAGATGATCCGGAGTATTTCTATTCCGGATCGATGATCCCGTAGATGATCCCAGATCGATGATGAGCGGAGTATTTCTAATTGTCTTCTTCAAGGATGGTATTGAATGAGTTACTTTTGCTTTGACATGCTCAGCAACGTCTTGTCGCTTGAATCAATTCATGGAGAATTAAACAAGTCAAAATCAGCCGATCGTGGGCCAATCTCCTATCTATATATCGGACCGAAAATCAATATTGAAGATCAAAACATAAATGTTGATATCGCAAATGATATTTGGAAATTTCTGTTTATTTCCAGCTCTTTTAATCATCTACCAGGTAACATCCAACAAAAAATTCCAACAGACAAAAAGTTCTCGCTAATATCTAGCGTAAATTTGAAGTTCTAGGGGGGGGGGCAGCTGACCTCCCCTGCCCCCCTTCCCTATCCCCATGGTGACAGTGCATTACCAGGAACACGTTGATCGGATTGAAAAGAATACATACATTAGACTTAGTACTTTAATTATTTTAAGATAGCTTCAGAATGCTTTCCTCGGTCAATTTAGAACGTCCTCTCTTTTTTGACCTAATCAAACAGTTCGCGGTAATGAACAGTAAGTAAGGAGCGACTCGGCTCAATAGTAACCGAAACTCTAAAAAACGGATTTTTAATATCAGTAGATACATCAAAAGAATCAGCTTATTGTGCTGATTCCAAATATATAAGACTTATCAAGTTTAGTGTTACCCATCAAAAGTTATGAGCCTGAGAAAGTTTGCCTGATTTTAGAAATAGGGAGGAAACACCCCTTAAAATTCAAGGAATCTTGAATTGGGTGATCGTACTGAAATAGTGATCCTAGAAGATCGGGAGAGGGTGCATTCGAACGGAAATGAAAAGTTCTAGGGCCCTTTTTAAGTAACCAAAAAGAATGGGGGGCAACTGGGCCTCCTCCCACGCCCATTTTCTCCCCAAAGTCATCTCATCAAAATTTTGGGATAGCCATTTTGTTCAGTATAGTTAAAAGATCAAATAACTATGTCTTTAGGTGTAAAATGACCCCCCACGGTCCGTGGGGAGAGGCCTGTAAGTTATGAGATTTGCCCATTGTTTATGTATAGTATTTCTTATTGGGAAGTATAGATATTTTTCAGGGGAGGGGGCTTGGGTGGATTCCTATTGGGAGAATCTTCATTGGAGAGGGAAATTTCCAGGGGGGGAATTTTTCAGGGGAAATGTTACAATGAGGGGATTTGACAGAATTACTATACGAAATTCTTTTTAATTGTCTTACATACCTCTTTGCCAGATTTTATATGTGGAGATGATACGGGTGCTATTTTCCGCATGTTTTGATTTCCGAGAAATAATTCCCATGGAAGGGGGCATTTCTGGACTGATCAAGAAACCGATTAGAGATTAGTATCCAATTCAAATCAAAGAATTCTACGGAGAAAATTTCAGGCTGAGTCGTCCGCAAGCAATTTTACGAGGAAGGGGATTTCCAGCGAGGATGGAACTGTCTGGAGAGAATTCGACGGGGGAGGGGGGGGGTGCACTTTACGTTGGGTGAAATTTCCACGGAGGAGTTTTCTATGAGGGGGGGGGGTATATTTCATGGAGGGTGAGCCAGGTTTACTGGCATTATTTGAAAAACAATCAGAAATCATAGGCAGCGCAATAGCGCTGCCTAAGTAAAGAACGATGTGGGCATAATGTATTATTATTATTATTTTTTTTTTAGACCAGGGCACTTCTTATCGAAGGAGTTGTCATAGAAACTTAGCTGATTTCCGTAGCGTAGTTGATTTCCAGATAGAAATTATGTTTTTGAGGAGGACACTCCACCGCAGCCCGCAGGGCAAGGGTTGCGAGTTATGCCCTGGGGGCATATAAGGTCTTTATAGAAAGCTTTGTCGTAGAAACTTCAAAAAGGGCTCAGTCGATTGGAAATTCAAGTGATTGGAGGGCAACTAACCCCCCTCTCACGCCCACCTCCCCAAACACATTCAATCAAAATTTTGAGATAGCCATTTTGTTCAACATAGTTGAAAGTTCTGGAAATCAGGTCTTTGACGATGACAACCCCACCCCCACAGTGCTCAGGGCAAGGGTTATAAGTTATGCCCTGAGGGAATATAAGGTTTTTATAGAAAGCGTTCTCGTAGAAACCTAAAAAGGGCTCATTTGATTGGAAATTGAAATGGCTAGTGCCCTTTTTAATAGTCGAAAGTGATTTAAAGGTAACCAACACTCCTTCCACGCCCACTATTTAACCAAACACATCCAAACAACATTTTTAGATAGCCATTTTGTTCAAAGTAGTTGAAAGTTGTAAGTTATACCCCTCAGGTCTCACCCCTCAGGGTGAGAGTTGTAAGTTATACCCTGGGGCATATTGAAAAAGGGCTCATTCGATTCGAAATTCCAAGGGCTAGTGCCCTTTTTAATAGTCAACTAACCCCCCCCCCTCACACCAACCTTTTCCCCAAACCCATCCAATCCCAATGTTTAGATAGCCATTTTGTTCAACGTAGTCAAAAGTTTTAGAAATTAGGTCTTTGAGGATTCCCCAAACACATCCAATCAAAATTTTGAGATGGTCATTTTTGTTCGGCTTAGTTAAAAAGTCTAGAAATTATGATTTTGAGGATGGAACTCCATCCACAGTTCTCAGGAAAAGGATTTTATGTTGTGCCCTGGGGCATATAAGTTTTTTTTATAGAAATCGTTGTCGCAGAAATTTTAAAAAGGAATCCTTTGATTGGAAATTGAAAGGGCTAGTGGCCCTTTTAATAGTCGAAAGTGATTGGAGGGCAAGTAACCCCCCTCTCACGCCCACCATTTCCCCAGAAACATCCAATCAAAATTATGAGATTGCCATTTTGTTCAACGTAGTTGAAGGGTCCGGAAATTATGTCTTTGAGGATGACAATCCCCTTACAGCCCTCCGGGCAAGGGTTGTAAGTTATGCCCTTGGGGCATATAAGGTTTTTCATAGAAAGCGTTATCGTACACTACAAAAAGGGCTCATTTACATGGAAATTGAAAGTGCTAATGCCCTCTTTAATAGTCGGAAGTGATTGGAGGGCAACTAACCCTCCTATCAAGCCCAACATTTCCCCAAACACATCCAATCGGAATTTTTAGATAGCTATTTTGTTCAACGTAGTTGAAAGTTCTGGAAATTAGGTCTTAGAGGATGACAACCCTCGCAGCCTTCAGGGCAAGGGTTGTAAGTTATGCCCTGGGGGCATATAAGGTTTTTATTGAAAGCGTCGTCGTAGAAACTTCAAAAGGGCTGATTCGACTGGCAATTGAAAGGGCTAGTGCCTTTTTTAATAGTTGAAAGTGATTGGAGAGCAACTACCGACCCGCTCACTCCCACCATTTCCCCAAACACTTCCAATAAAAATTTTGAGACAGTCATTTGTTTAACGTCGTTGAAAGTTCTGTAATTTAGGTCTTTGAGGATGACATACCCCTCAGAGCCCTCAGGGCAAGGGTTGTAATTTATGTCCTAGGGACATATAAGGGTGTTTATAGAAAGTGTTGGCGTAGAAACTCAAAAAAGCCTCATTCGATTGGAAACTGAAAGGGCTATTGCCCTTTATAATTGTCAAAAGTGATTGAAAGGCTTGACATTTCTTAGTAAAGATCAATTTGGGTACAATACATATATTTTTTTTTTTTTTTGGTTTGTTTAGACCAGGGCACTTCGTATCGAAGGAGTTGTTGCAGAAACTTCAAAAAGGGGTCATTCAATTGGAAATCTAAAGGGATAGTGCCCTTTTTAATAGTCAAAAGTGATTGGAAGGTAACTAATCCCCCTCCCACGCCCCCCCCAATTTCTCATTATGTTTAAAAACTAAATATTGCCTTAAGATTAAACCAAAATGCACCATTTTAATGCTAATTCCCAATAAGGCATCTCAGCAGTATTCCAAGAACGAAGAGGGTATTATGTTCAAACTTTCGGGGCTACTTCTGCTCTTAAAATTTAACCAAATCAAAATAGCCTAAGTGTGTCCAAGCTATCATAGAAAGTAAACAGATTTTTTAGCGAATGGTATCAAGTTTTCTATTTCAGGTCAAATAGAGGAGGTATGAAACTAAATTAAACACTACTATTTGTGTCCAGATTTTTAAAAGGGTGTATGTTGTTAAAAATTGCTGAAAAGTTTTCTCCAGCATGCAAATAGCAGGCAAAACTATAAAGTCTTAATAAAACGATAATATTTAAAGTATCATTTTCTTTTTTCTTGAAAAGACCATATCAATATAAAACGAACAGAAATTATGACAGATGTCAATCCATATGGCAATTCAATGAATATATGGTAGTAATCCCCAAAAGGCTTTTAGGCCTCTAAACGCGAGGTGGAGGAATACATAGAAAGACATAGAAAAATACACAGAAAACTATTAAAAGCTCTTAAATACATAAAAAGACTCTTAAAAGCACATTTCTAAGGCTTATAGTAAAGCTTGAAACCTCATTCAAGAAACTAATCATTCGGGAGCTACCTCATTACTTGATCTAGACTCACTTTATATTCTTTCGAGTAGGCTACGTATTATTCATTTTCACAGCTTCATTATTACCCCCCAGAGCCTAACTTGTCTTTTATGTCAAAAAAAAAAAAAAAAAAAATCATCTTTGGAACGTAAATCATTAACATTTTGTTTATTGAATCCGTTAGGTCTAACGTAATCCTATCTGTCACTTGTTTACCCTCTTTAATAAAAACCGTTAACATATTTTTGCCTATAAATTTGTACACTCATTTCATAAACTTCTAAATTACAAAAGAATGTTCATTTTTTTTCTGAGTTACTGTTTAAACGGCATGTGTGTCTTTCCCCTCCTTTACAGGCCATGGAGCTTTTCTAGGGATTAGAGCCAAACATTAATTGTATGTTTAATGGCTATGTTTTTTTATGTAGGTTTTTAATTGTACTTATAGTTTGCATGTTTTTTTTGTATGTTTGCAAGTTTCTTTATGAATGTTTTGTATGTTTCTGGTGTATGTTTATTTAATTCTTCATGAACAGACCTTATCTTTTGTCTATCTAGTAATATTGAATACCTTAGTCTTTGCCCCCTACTACGAAATTCTAATTTCCTAAAAATTCTTTCTTATTACCTCTTTCGTTCCATGGGGGGATGACCTGCTTTTCGTTTGGACTGAGAGAGATTGACGAAAGGCACAATCTTTAGCAATCACCATTCATCCGTGAATAGGGGCGATTAAGTTTTTGCCTCCCCCCATCCGATAAATATGGATACATTTTTTAACATCTCCATTTAGTCGGCAAAGTCGGCAAAGAGAAAGCAAGACATAAGAAGAATCTCGTATAGGAACTCTGGCAAATTCCCCAGTGTAAAATTCCCCCCCTGGAAAATCCCACCAGCAGAAAATCCCCCCCCCCCACCCGAAAAATGTATGCATACTTCCCAATGACACATATTATACGTAAACAATGGGCAAATTTTGTAACTTAAAGACCTTTCCCCAGTAGGTTATTGGAGGGCCTAGTTGCCCTCCAATCTTTTTGGTCACTTAAAGAGGGCACTAAAAATCTTAAATCTTTCTTTCATTGTAGTCCTAGAAAGTGGGATCGACCCCAGTTTTTGAAGAAACTATTGTCACTGAGGTTAAAATGACACTAGACAGTTTCTCTGGAAAACATTTAATAAACCTCCTCAGTCTTTCAAGGCACCAATCTTTACAATCTTTGTTCAAAGACTTATCAAAGGAACGAGTTCAAAAATTCCATGTGAATGAAATATTTCCATCTTCCAGGAATGATTTCCATATGGAATGACTTTCAGGAATCGCTATGAATTCCATTGTTCTAATTTCGATCATTGGAAATTCCCAACCTTTTCATTCTAAGTATTTGTCCGATCATAAGTTATAGATTAATTCCAATAAGATTAAATTTATTCATTGTGAAATACAAATACAATAATACAATGTTTAAGCGCTTTGTATTTCTTATAAAACTTATAACGATTGTTCTAACACTTTGTGAGACCAAACCATGTGTCTCTCGTCTGAAACCGTAATATAGAAATATATTACGAAATATATATAGAAATATATAGAAATATAGAAAGTAATATAGAAACTGAAAAAAATCTCTATCATTAAAGCTGGTCACCTTTATATTTGTTTTTATATCTAAGAGGTATTAATACACACAAATAAACGGCTTTCCCCTAGCAGGGATTTCATACTAACACTACTAATTATACATAGTAGCTAGACCTATGGTAATAACCTCTTGAGTAGCACTTACTACTTCGGCGGAATCCTCACACGCGTAAATTGTACCTCCCGCTGGGAAAAGAAAGCGATTAGACAGTTCATTAAAATCATAGAAAATGATGCCGGTATTAAGAATTCTTTTTCTTTCCCATTGTAGCTGTTCCTCCTTTCCAGCTTTTGAATTTGAAAGCTGGTGAAAATCTATTAGAAGATTCCATTGAAGCTTTCCAGATGAACTAAAAAACGAAAACAGTTACAACGTGTACATAGAAAAGTTGCGCATCTTTGAAATAAATTGAATAAAATTAGTTTAATATAACTTGGCCTTCTTTTCATAATTTGTCGAAGTAATTTAATTTTATTTGTTTTTTGAAAACAAAACCATGTTGTTACGGTTCAAAAGACTTAATGTTTTGTTTTCTGTTTGTCCAGTGGTGCCACTTCACTAAATTTAGAGGAAAGGTTCAAAGGTATTTTTGAAAATCTAAGGGGGAAAAATTTATAATTTTTTGAATGAGAACACAAAAAGGCGTTTTTCAATGAAAATACCCCCCAGTTTTTTTTTAATCTATGGGTGTTCAAATTCCCCTTTCACCCCCCCCCCCAATTGACGCCAATTTTTTGGGTAGATTCAGCGTAAAGTGCGAGGTATTAACTAGGGGGCGAGCCCCTTCATATACGTAACAATTTCTGTTCGTTTTAAGTTTTAATGTTGCTCCTTACTTTCAGAAGGAAAAACTTGTTGTTTTTTTTTATTTAGTTTGAATAAGAAGTGCCCAGAAAACCAAATTAACTTAGGATTTTGGGGGCTGGAAATTTTGATTATGTATATATATGTATATATGTATATATATATATATATATATATATATATATATATATATATATATATATATATATATATATATATATATATATATATATATATATATATATATATATATATATATATATATATATATATATATATATATATATATATATATATATATATACATATACCACCTCTTACCAGAGTGTTGACACACTAACACACTGGGACGGCTGAGGAATACAATTTTCCCGTAATTTTAACTCCACTCTTTTCAAGAAAATTCTCCCATGCCCCCCTCCCCCAATACTAAATGTCGTTTTTGATTGAAAGTAATACCTCAAAGGGAATAAAAGTGGAAGCACCCCTAATTCTTAACCCTCCCAGGATGTATTTCAAATTATATCAGAAAAGACATAAAAAGTATTACTGACCCTAAAAACACATATTTTCAAACATTGTACCCCATCTAATTCTGAATAATAGTCATATTATGATATTCCCAATTTATATACTCATAGCAATTGTACACATGTAATTGAGGTTTCTGCAAACACACAGGGGGAGTGGAGAGACGGATCCCTTTAAGATTGGTTCAAAGATCTCCTCCTCGCCCACATTTTTATTTAATTTGTCCTCCCTGATAGAATTATCCCATGGTTAAGAACAATATCTAAGGCAGAAGGTTAGGATAGAAGCTCCTTAAAACGCCAGATGGCAAATCAAAACAAGAGCAGAGATCCTAAATCAATACAGTAAGGTTCAATACCAAAAGACCATCATGCCAGAGACCAATGGGCGTAACTGTAGTCTTAAAGGCCTCCTGCATGGTGAGCAATTAATTCCCCTTCCGTAGCATTTATCGTCACTGGAGTCCATCGGGGCCAAAAATGGTCTCACATCCAAATTTAAAGGTAGTTATTTAATTTAAGAGGTCAAAATATTAAATATGTACCTTTGAATGTAGTGCAAATAAATACTAAAAGAAAGAAAAGTCAAAGAAACTAAAAAAAATAAAGAAAAGAAACGAAAACCAAAGAAAGTAAGAAAGTAAATGAAGAAAAAATACAAAAGATAAGGAACTAAATCAAGAAAAGAAACACAAATCAAAGAAGGTACTAAAATGAAGAAAAGAAACAAAATCAAAGGAAGTAAGAAACTAAATTCAGAGAAGAAACAAAATCAAAAAAAGTGAAAAAATACTAAATAAAGAGTTTTATAAAGCATCAAAAAACATTCAAAATGAATCGCCTAGTGAATTATTTACAGACCAACAAAGCTGGAATATCTAGCAAGAACCAGTTTCAATCTCTCAGGAAATGAGGAAAAAAAGTATTGCCTTTGGGTTTTCCTCTAGACGATGTGATACGTTTAGTCTAGAAAAAGGGGAGGAAAGCTAGGTTTTCCTTAGGTAGGGGTAAGCTATGGAATACACTTCATAGTGATCAAAGAAATTAAAATATAGCTACATATTTAATAATATTTAGCTACTTATTGCATTTGTTTTTGTCACTAGACGTAAACAATGAAGTCACGTTGTATTATTCCGTTTTGTTATATTTTGGTAACCAGAATGAGCCAATCTTTTCTTTTATTCAATCAATTCTTTGTTCAGTCTTATTGTTATTGTCATTAGATTCGATATGTCATTAATATTATTATTTTACAATTACATTATCAAATATAAAAGTATTTTACGAAACTTACATAGTCTTTTTTAAAGTGGTCATAGGTTCTCTGGGACACTGGCTCTTCCTCTTTTTTTTCCACACACCAAAACAAATCCCTGTATACATACCACTCAAACAGCACAATCTAGTACCAACAAATTCAATAGCCAAGGTAAGGCTTACATTAATTATGTGGCACCCTTTGAGAAACCTCTGACTTCTTTTTTTAACATAAGAAAGCGAGCAAATTCACTTTTTTGCCTACAAAGTTCTATTCCCTTAATAAGTGTAAATACATAAAATATATACAAATCCAGATACATGTACCTTAATAGTACTGTTTAAACATCAGAATCAGGAAAAGCTATACTCAGGGAAATAATCAGGAAAATATAATCAGGAAAAGCTATGATCTTTATTGTTAGCTTATGATTATAAATTATAATCAGGAAAAGTTATACTCAAAATTAGAAAAATCAGGAAAAGCTCCCTGAGTACTGAAAAGCTCCCCAGGGAGTACCATGGAGGTACTCACTGAGTTGGGAGTACCATTGGAAGTACTCACAATAAATGCACATTTATTGTGCATAACAGTAAACTCTCAAAGCCTCTCTTGCTTTTTATAATGTGTAGAAGCTTGTAAAACATGGGATGTGGTTGATAATGATTGTAAGGGTTTTAACAACATTCGCTTATTTAAAAAATTACGTAAACGTTATTCTACAATCTATTCGTTGCATTTATTGTTGTCTTGGGAGGCAATATTTAGCAGAAAATTCGTGAGGGAAGTCCTAAAGCTCTTATTTGAAACTTCATTCAGATACATTGCTTAACATTACTTTACAAAACCCAAATAAAAAATAACTACATTATATAAAAATTCAAGAGCCACATAAAAGACAAAAGTCCTGTGGGTGGCTCTATCTTCTAACATTCCTTTAACATGAAAAATATTCAATCAATAACAATATAGAAACTAATATATTACCTTTTCACAAAAAAAAAAGAAATAATTAATCTTAAAAATAAAATTAAACAAAATGTTTCTCGTTACTACTTACCAACCTCCCCCCACCTCCAAGCACCCCTTCCCAAAAACCCACAAATTTCAATCACCTTTTCAAATAAAAAAGATTCTTTGACTTTAGAACCAAATCATGTCAAAGGTCGCTCTTAGACTATCCAGGACACCATTCCACACTGAAACAGCATTTTTCCTAATAGCAACAACCAACTTTGTTGAGTGTCAAATTTCATGAACCAGATGATCAATATTTGTCATTGATCATCGTTTCCCATTGATGTATTTATTTTATTGGTATTAATTGGGCGTGAGCAAATTATTTATTATTATTATTGGTATTGCTGGGGTGATGTATTTACTATTGGTATTAGTGTGAGCAAAATGAATGAACTTTTAGAGGTTTTGCGAGTTCAAGGTGCTAGAATAGGTTTGAAAATTAATGTTAAGACGGAGGGAGCAGTGCAGATGTTAAAAGTAGAATAGCCAACGCTCAGGGTGTTTTTTCACAGTTAAAAAAAATTTGGAAGAGTAGGAAGATAAGTCTGCAAACCAAGATTAGAATATTGGAAGGTGCAGTGATGACAGTGGTCAAATATGGCTCTGAAGCATGGGCGCTCCGAAAAGCGGATGAAGATTTACTAGATGTTTTCCAGAGAGATTGCCTAAGGATTGATCTGGGTACCCGTCTGACTGACCGTATTTCAAACTGTAGGCTGTACGGAAGATATCGTTCAATCCGCTTTCTATGGCTACAATGATAGAAAGGCTGATATGGTAGGACACGTTCTGTGGATGAAAGATGACAGGTTGTCCTTTTCGGCCAATCGTTTAGGGCTAAACGGAAAGCAGGTTGTCCTCGTCTGGGGTGGGAGGATGTCATAAAGAAAGATTTAAAGGAAATGGGAACTTCGTGGGAGGGTGTAAAAAGGGAGGCTTTGAATAGATTGGGATGGAGGAGCATGCGTAACTGTATTGACCTCACGTGGCTTGGTGCTGTGGTGAGTTGTTAGTAGTAGTAGTAGTAGTATTATTATGACAGCTTATGTAGATATTACTATAATACAATGTAATTACTATTATTTACAGCCTAAATAATGCATGTTATTTGGGAGACAGTTTAAACTAAGACGAGGCCTTGACTGAGTTAAGCTGCAATACTTAAATTTTATTTTTAATTCTAATTAATTCAAATTTTTATTAAATAACATTTATTAAATTTGATTAAAAAAATTAAATTGTTATTTAGTTAAATTTAATTTCTAGATTTTAATTTTGTTTATGATATTTCACTAACCAGCATCACCTATTCTTCTTATTTTCCCTTTTTAAGCTCTTCTTATTTTCCTTATTCTTTATTCTTCTTATTTTCCCCCTTTCCCTCTTCAATCATATCATCACTATCGTCAATCTATTAACCTACTCATTTCAGACAAGCAATAGCTTCTAGAGGTGATAACATGCTGTATTTTTACATTTCTCATAACAACTTCTCTACAATCTGTTTCTATTACCAAAATTTAATAGACTCTTTTTCATAACATTTTTTGAGGCACCAGGCAAATTAAAAGTACAAATATCCAATTAAAAGAATTCTTAGAGATGTTAGCATCTACACCTCTTCTTTGACTTCTTTGATAAGAGGCTTTTGGTAAGTAGCCCGTTTAGGCCTTTTCTACTCCCACAAAATATTTGGGTATAGGCCTAGTTTTGTATGACACTTCATTGACCTTTAGATTTAAACATAGAAGGTTTTCCCCTAAAAAAAGAGCCAATGGAAAACAGGGAGAAAGGGTATTTGGAAAACGAAAATAAATGAAATGAAAGGAACAAAACCTATGGTTGTTTTTTTTTTTATTGTTTTTTAAGTTTACAACCCAGGTAAGGCTTACATTAATTATGAGGTACCCTTCGAAAAGTCTCTGACATCCTTCCTCACTATATTCAAACCTATGGCGCCAAAAAAGGTTAAAAAAAGATTACAAGAAAGATAAGATTATAAAAAAGATATAAGAAAACAGATTATAGAGAAAAAAAATAAAAAAATAAAGACAAATATTTATAAAATAAAGAACATTATAGTATCTTTTATAGTAGAGTAAATTAAAGATACAAAAAAAATTAATATAAAAAAAAAATTAAAAAAGATTATATTAAAGAAAAATAATAAAAAAAGAAAGATATAAGAAAAAGATTACAAGAAAGATATATAAACTGACTGTAAAGTATTCTGCAATAAATCTGCATAGAATATTGTGGATTCTCGTCCATTTGATTGAGAGGATAAAAAATAAATTCTGGTCTTGTTATCATCTATTTTGCGAAATGTAACATTTGCTGGCATCCTTGCTGACAGTGCTGCTATCTGTTTCTTAGAATCTTTGACTAATTTTTTTAATTCCGTCCATGTTTTCTTGTCATCCATCTTATCCAAACTCCCTGCAATACAAAACAAAGATATGTAAAGGCTATTCCTGTGTTCATTCTCAAACTTGGAACAGGGGGGAAACAAGAAGCTAAATGCATTTGGCCAAATCTCAGGCAATTAAAATTTGGTGATTAATAGTATTAGTTTGAATGACCAAAAAACAACTATTTTTTTACTTTTTCCCCCATTTTAATTAATCCACTTGGGCTACTATATGGGATTAAAGATGAATTTTCAAAATTTCCTACGAGACAAGAATGGATCTAAAGGTCTTTGTGATGGATCCCTTACACGACTCTTCTTCTTAGTCCCTAAGTCAAAGAACAGTCTTTGGAGGAAGAATTTGCCCATTATGATACTTGTTAAAATGTTGAGTTGAATTTTATTAAAAACCCATCTGAAAATCAACAAGGAAAAACAGAGCAAAAGACAAAGAAAAAAAAAACAATTACAGTCACTACCAACATTTGAAAATTACACAAAAAAATACTGCTTGAGAAGGTGAACCCTTACATAAAGCACAGACTCATAAGGGTATGAGTCTTGACTTATTCTAATAAGTTAAAATGACCTCTTCAATTGCAACAAGAGGCTCAACAAAACCATACTTTATAATATGGCGATTTCTAATGGAAGGTGGTACTCGTAGCAGATACCATGCGTACTTAAGAAATACTGTACTGATATCTTTCTTATTGTGGTCACTCAAAATCTTCCAAAAGGGGGACAAAAACAGTACATGAGACAGAGCAACTGCATTATAAAGAAAAGCCAGATACTTGCAGCTGGAGTTTCCCTGGCTGGTAACAACTCCAGTATAAGCAATGCATACTTTTTTCGATACATGTTCAAGAAGTAAATTCTGAGCCTCTTGAAGAGTACAACCAATTAGTAAGCCAAGGTAAATGATATAATTAGATGGTGTTACATTAATATCACCTAGACTAACTATAGAAACCTCCTCAGGGCAATTAAAGAACAAAACAGCTGACTTATGTACATTAAATTGCAATACAGTATAACTGACAAATAGTCACATTATTTTTTCAAGCTGCCAAAAATTATTTTCTATTAGCTAGTATTCAACTCTAAAAGAACTTATCCCTCTTAAAAAACTTAAATTAATCAAGTATGTTGATAGAAAGAGATTGGGATGCTATTCCCTCAAGATTGGCAAAATCTCTCTAAAAAAATTAAACCAAAAAACAAGTTTTTTCAACTGAACATAATGAGTAACATTAAAAATTAAATAAACAGATATTATTCTGTATATGAGGGGACTACCTCCTCCTCTACCCTCACTTGTTATACTAAAGTTTTTAGTTCTTCAAAACAGCCTCTTATCATGATTAAATAGGCCTTGTGATTCAGTAGTCATTCTTAGAGAATTGGAAAAAAGTTAAACTTAAGTGTGAAGAGCAAGGGGTAAGGAGGGAGCAGACCCCCCATTATATAGAATAGTTTCCGTTTATTAAGCTTTAATGTTGCTCCTTACTTTTAGTTGAAAGCTTTCCGTTTTTAATCAATTTCATTTTGAGCTAGCTGTGGTCATGAATGGAGGATTATTTTTTAGCCCGTGATGCTCAAGATTTAGTTTCAGCAGTTCCCTTGTAATCCATGGACCATTAGGATCAGTTAGAGATTCTAGTTTCTTAAAGTACTACTTTTCTTGAACTCAAAACTTTGTGCATACGGCCACTCTAATAAAAGTGGCCAATTGTTTCCTGAGCTGAACAAAACTTTAAAAAGCTGTGTTTACTATTTGTTTAATGCACAGGCATTATTTATACTGTATTTACGAGATTTGAATAGGTACACCAACTGCGGTTTTTCGACTCTTACTGCTTTTCTAATTATCTCTATTTTGCTAGTAAAAAATCTCATCCACAAGGTATACTAAATCCTTGTTCCTTCTATACATTCTGTTTATGAATCATGTTGAAAACAAAAAGAACAAAGTTCAAACCTATATTTTAAGTAATACAGCTTTCGAAATTGTACCTGCTGTCTGTTTTATGAAGAGATGAATTCAGTGAAAACTACTTTAATTTTATATCTTTCTGGGTACTTGTCTATTGTACACCACTCACTCAAGTTTACATTGTGTAAAACTCAAGAAAGAAAACAGTTTCTTTGTTGGTTTCTTTCAGCTTAGCGTGAGACAAGACAAAGAAAAGTGACATAATACATGGGAAATATATAATTTGGACTATGTATTTGAACATTAGGAGGGGGAGGGGGGTAAAGTATTCAGACAGAAAGTTAGAAAACAATTCTTGCTTCATAATAAGCAGAATAATTGTACCTAAGACATTTTACATGCAGACCTGCTATACTTTAGCCCCCCCCCCGATTGTGCAAATATATAGCTCAAATTTGTTTATAAAGTAACAAAGAAACTGGTTTGTTCTCAAGTTTTGTTCACAAGTACCTCTTTCTGTATAGGAAGGTACCACCCTCTCTTAAGAGGCGAGTTTTCTCTGTTCTCTAGAGTGATGCCTGCTCCAAAGGCCTTATTATCTCCATAGAGATTATACCTTTCTAGTGAGAAACCTCCTCCATACAGAGGAGGCTCCAGAAGTAGAATACTCTACTAAAACTATTCCAATAAAGAAAGGGATCAAACAAGGATTGGTCATTAGTCCAGCTTTATTTAGTATCACTATCCATACAGCTACTAGAAATATTCCCCCTTTCCTGATTGATTGGTTCAAAGATATTAGCCATCTATCTCATGCTGATGATATTGTTTTGCTAGCTAAAGATCTTGATTCACTTCAATCTACTATTAATTTTGTCCAATCTAGTCTGTCAGACATAGACCTTTCCTTAGAGGCTTCTAAAACGGAATTTATGGTATTTCATCCAAATTCTGGAGTAGGTGAGTCTTTTCTTAGTCAGGTCATCCTCAATTGCATTTACGGATACGTTAAATTATCTGGGACTACCTTTTGCTGTGTCTATGAAGAATACGCAAACTAATTATTCAAGCTATTAAGGAAAAACTTTGAAAGACTTATGGTATGCTTGCCAAAATAAAAGGGCAGTTTGACAAGAATTGCCTAGGAAGACTCTATAATGCATTGTTTGAGCCCCATATACTTTTCATCATGCTGGTTTGGAAGTTTTTTATAAGACTGATCACCTAATAATCTGTAGACAGTTCTTTCAATATTGTAAGTTTTTTCTTGGCCTTCTCTTCTGGATCAGGAATACTTATATTGTTAAGAAATACTGAGTTTTTGATATTACGTTGAAAATGGAAGAGCTTGCGCTAAGGTTTGAAAATCGTAAAGAGTGTATTGTTGATTTTTCTCTTAATTGCATCCGATAGTATTGTTATTGTTATAGTACTGTTATTCATCAGAGGTGTTTTCATTGCATGATTTTTAAATCCTATGTTGTATTTTGTTAGTGTGTGTATTTTTCTTTTTCCTTTATTTACTCCTCTATCAGCATTTTATGTTTGTAGAGAGGATATAAATAAAAATATTAAATAAATAATAAAAAAATAAATTATTATTATTGTCAATGACTAAGAGACTAAGAAAACCCAAACTTAAAATAGGCTAAAACAACTGTATAAAAATTGAATAGGTCACAAAGCACAGTCATACTCACCCCTCAACACTGCTAGTCTGATGTCTTCCCCCCCTCTTCCTGCAGGTGCCCCCTTTCTGCCATTTCTGCTGAGCAATAGTAAGGATTGATTTAAAGAACTACTGTGAATGACTAAGAGACTGAAAGCCCAAAGTTAAGATAGGCTAAAACATCTGTGTAAAAATTGAATAGGTCATAAAGCACAGTCACACTCACCCCTCAACACTGCTCGTCTGATGTCTTCCCCCCTTCCTGCAGGTGCCCCCTTTCTGCCATTTCTGCTGAGCAATAATAAGGATTGGTTTAAAGAACCACTGTGAATGACTAAGAGTCTGAAAGCCCAAAATTAAGATAGGCTAAAACAGCTGTGCAAAAATTGAATAGTTCACAAAGCATAGTCATACTCACCCCTCAACACTGCTAGTCTTATGTCTTACCCCCTCTCTTCCTGCAGGTGCCCCCGTTCTGCCATTTCTGCGGAGCAATAATAAGGATTGATTGAAAGAACCATTGTGAATGACTAAGAGACTGAAAGCCCAAAATTAAGATAGGCTAAAACATCTGTGTAAAAATTGAATAGGTCATAAAGCACAGTCACACTCCCCCCTCAACACTGCTAGTCTGATGTCTTACCCCCTCTCTTCCTGCAGGTGCCCCCTTTCTGCCATTTCTGCTGAGCAATAATAAGGATTGATTGAAAGAACCATTGTGAATGACTAAGAGACTGAAAGCCCAAAATTAAGATAGGCTAAAACAACTGTATAAAAATTGAATAGGTCATAAAGCACAGTCACACTCACCCCTCAACACTGCTTGTCTGTTGTCTTACCCCCCCCCCTTCCTGCAGGTGCCCCCTTTCTGCCATTTCTGCTGAGCAATAATAAGGATTGATTGAAAGAACCATTGTGAATGACTAAGAGACTGAAAGCCCAAAATTAAGATAGGCTAAAACATCTGTGTAAAAATTGAATAGGTCATAAAGCACAGTCACACTCACCCCTCAACACTGCTAGTCTGATGTCTTACCCCCTCTCTTCCTGCAGGTGCCCCCTTTCTGCCATTTCTGCTGAGCAATAATAAGGATTGATTGAAAGAACCATTGTGAATGACTAAGAGACTGAAAGCCCAAAATTAAGATAGGCTAAAACAACTGTATAAAAATTGAATAGTTCACAAAGCACAGTCACACTCACCCCTCAACACTGCTAGTCTGATGTCTTACCCCCTCTCTTCCTGCAGGTGCCCCCTTTCTGCCATTTCTGCTGAGCAATAATAAGGATTGATTGAAAGAACCATTGTGAATGACTAAGAGACTGAAAGCCCAAAATTAAGATAGGCTAAAACACCTGTATAAAAATTGAATAGTTCATAAAGCACAGTCATACTCACCCCTCAACACTGCTAGTCTGATGTCTCCCCCCCCCCCTTCCTGCAGGTGCCCCCTTTCTGCCATTTCTGCTGAGCAATAATAAGGATTGATTGAAAGAACCATTGTGAATGACTAAGAGACTGAAAGCCCAAAATTAAGATAGGCTAAAACAGCTGTTCAAAAATTGAATAGGTCACAAAGCACAGTCATACTCACCCCTCAACACTGCTAGTCTGATGTCTTACCCCCCCCTTCCTGCAGGTGCCCCCTTTCTGCCATTTCTGCTGAGCAATAATAAGGATTGGTTTAAAGAACCACTGTGAATGACTAAGAGACTGAAAGCCCAAAATTAAGATAGGCTAAAACATTTGTGTAAAAATTGGATAGGTCATAAAGGCTATGCAGTATTATAAGTAGAAATAAGGAACTGGAAGAGATAATAACACCTCACCAGGTATTATTTTAGATCTTGGATTCAGTCCTGGATATATCATTTATCTAATTCTCTCACTTTCCAAAAGATAGTAAGAAGCCCCTCAACTAGAACTTTACCTAGTGTCCTTTAGTGTTGAAAGAGGGAGGTTAAAGGTAGGTACTTAAAAAGGTAAATTTGGTGCAGTTTAAATTACTGACCTAGGAATAATGTGAAAGTATCTCTTAGTCTTTTTTCTATGCTCTTTCCAAATATAATAATTGCTTTACTTTTAAGTCCTTTATGGACCCTCAAAGATGATAATTTTTCTCTTATTTTAGGTACTGCTTATATACTGATGTTAGCAACACTCTAGTTTAAACGAGTGTACCAGTAAATTCAATCACCTGTGATGAAATCAAAATCAGAAAACACTTGGGAAATAGCCTATATAATTTTGACTACATATTTGCACATGAGGGTGGCTGGGGGTAAAATATAGTAGAGCTGTAGGCCTGGTTGAAATGTGTTAGCTATAATCATTCTGCATAAGATGAAGTAAGAAATGTATTTTCAAACCTTTTATATAGCCGCCAACAAAAGAAAAGGTATCATCTTTGAGGGTCTGTAATGGGCTTAAAATTGAATTCCGAAGTAGGCCTGGGCCTAAAGCAATTATTATATTCAGAAGGAGCATAACAAAAGCATTGAGTAGTACATTCACCTTATTCTTAGGTCAGTAATTTAAACTGCCCCAAATTTACCCTGGAAAATACAGTAAATTTGCAGGTGGCACTATAATTTAGCTAAGATGAAAGTGAAAATGTCATTTGATGCCCTTTTTTATGATATTTCATAATACAATAATTGCTTCAGCTGCAAATTGCATTTTGAGCCCTTAAAGGAGCCCCAAAGGTTTTTTATATGAATTATGAAAGAGCATAAAAAAAGCATCAAATGATGTTTTCACTTTCATCCTAGCTAAATTATATGGCCCACTGCAAATTTACCTTGAACTTTACACCCCTGACCCCTTAATATGCAAACATATACCCTGAATTGGAATATACCCCAAATTGTCAACGGTAAAGTTTCGAATCACAAAATTCAGTGCAATTTTTGTTGATGGCATTTGAAAAACTTGAAACAGTAGGAAAACAGTTTGAATTGAGTTACCTAATAAATGAGGTTTGAATTGTTGTAAATAAGTATTTTTGGAATATATTACTCTTCAACAACCTTATTATAAACTAGTGATATGTTTTTAACCATTTTTAAATAACTTAACTAGTTTGATAACTTCTTTGTGTGGTTATAAAAATGAAATACCTTTGGGGCCCCTCTAAGGGCTCAAGATACAATTTGCAACAAAAGCAATTATTGTATTATGAAAGAGCATTAAAAACACATCAAATAACATTTTCACTTTCATCCTAGCTAAATTATAAAGCCACCTGCAAATTTACCAAAAATACTCTGGAGATCACTGAGGCTCTTAATATATTCCCAAGTTTCATTCATCTTTGTCCAAAAATTTTTAAAGATAGCCTAGACAAAAACTTATATAGAATTTTAGATAAATTTATCCCGGTTTATTCTGGTTTAGCTACATTTTGCTATTTTTTAAAGGGGTTAGGTTCGGAAAATGAAACTTTCTTCAGTGAATCCAGGGCCGAAAACACAATCTGGGAAGGTATTGCCAAGCTTCCATGTTAACCTCTTCTAATTTCTAAGTCCTAGAAATTGCCTACTTGACAGGTCTATACCTATTAAAATTATGACAAAACAGCATTTTACCTGAATTTTCAGTTATCAATTCTTTTTCTCAGGTTTTAGTTCTGAAAATGCAATTCCTGTTATTTAAGTAGGATTTTAAGCCATATGAATGTTCTTTTCTAAATTTAGGAAATGTGTTTGCAGACCTTTGAAACCTCATAAATTGGGATTGAGCAAGGTTGTTAAGCTGAAAACACTTTGCTTGTACTTTATTTAAGCGGAATATGTGTTTTGCAAGGTTTTTTTTTCATAGCACAAAGATTTTTAAAGGTCTACAGGGAGAAAGAGTGGAGGTTGGTACTTCAAAAGGTAAATTTTTGGCAGTTCATATTATTGACTTACAAATAAAGTAAACATACTACTTGCTGCCTGTTTTTATGCTCTTTCCAAATATAATAATTATTTTTGTCAGAAATGAATTTTACCACCACCCCTATATTTAAATAACTTAACTAGTTTGATAACTTCTTTGTGTGGTTATAAAAATGAAATACCTTTGGGGCCCCTCTAAGGGCTCAAGATACAATTTGCAACAAAAGCAATTATTGTATTATGAAAGAGCATTAAAAACACATCAAATAACATTTTCACTTTCATCCTAGCTAAATTATAAAGCCACCTGCAAATTTACCAAAAATACTCTGGAGATCACTGAGGCTCTTAATATATTCCCAAGTTTCATTCATCTTTGTCCAAAAATTTTTAAAGATAGCCTAGACAAAAACTTATATAGAATTTTAGATAAATTTATCCCGGTTTATTCTGGTTTAGCTACATTTTGCTATTTTTTAAAGGGGTTAGGTTCGGAAAATGAAACTTTCTTCAGTGAATCCAGGGCCGAAAACACAATCTGGGAAGGTATTGCCAAGCTTCCATGTTAACCCTCTTCTAATTTCTAAGTCCTAGAAATTGCCTACTTGACAGGTCTATACCTATTAAAATTATGACAAAACAGCATTTTACCTGAATTTTCAGTTATCAATTCTTTTTCTCAGGTTTTAGTTCTGAAAATGCAATTCCTGTTATTTAAGTAGAATTTTAAGCCATATCAATGTTTTTTTTTGTCTAAATTTAGGAAATTTATTTGCAGACCTTTGAAACCTCATAAATTGGGATTGAGCAAAGTTGTGAAGCTGAAAACACTTTGCTTGTACTTTATTTAAGCGGAATATGTGTTTTGCAAGGTTTTTTTTTCATAGCACAAAGATTTTTAAAGGTCTACAGGGAGAAAGAGTGGAGGTTGGTACTTCAAAAGGTAAATTTTTGGCAGTTCATATTATTGACTTACAAATAAAGTAAACATACTACTTGCTGCCTGTTTTTATGCTCTTTCCAAATATAATAATTATTTTTGTCAGAAATGAATTTTACCACCACCCCTATATATACCACTTCAGGGTAGGGTACCAAATCAGTTACCAACCCTGAACAAATAAACTGACCCTTCCCCCCCAAAAAAAAAGAAATATGAAAACAACTTCTACCTCACTAATTTTCCTTAGGAATGGCAGCTTTTCATCCTTTTCTTCCTCATGCTCAACATACAACAGCATTTCTAGCTCAGTTTAATGCATCTATTGACAAAAAGCAGAGCCTAACTTTTGCCAGTCTTCAAATTTTGCATGGATTTTGAATTTTTTTGAAAGGTATATAATTATTAGTCATAATTAGTCAAAATTTTGTTTATTTTTTAGGAATGGTAAGGTTTTTAAATGGTTAGTTTTCTTAACAATACAAGATCATCATTTAAAAACTTTAATAGTGTACAGTATTGCTTTACTAGTAACAGCAAACCTATTCCCAACATAGTTGTTTTTTCTAATATAAACACAAAACTGGTTGGAAACTGAATGGATGGCAATGTTGCAAAATTGGTTTGGAGTCTTTTCTCTTGAATTGTGGCTATACAGTTTGTAAAACAAATAACATGAAACATTATTTAATCTAGTTTTATTCGGGATACTGATACTGTTAGGGCTCTGCCACAAATTTTACCATTTTCTCCTTTCTAATCTTTTTCTAAGGTTTCAGTAATCTATCACACTAAAAAAAAAAACAAAAAAATTCATTTGCAAAGTTTTCTTTGCCATTTTTCTAGGATTTAATTAAATAATTTCAAGATGGATACTTTATTTGGAAAACCCAATTGAACCTATCCAAAAATTTGTTGGTAACAAACTGCAAGTAAGGAGTGATGCAGCTCAATAGTAACCGAAACGCTAAAAAACGGAATTATAAACAGAGTTTGTTATGGTGACTCCAATTATATAAGCTTCTTTAAGTTTAGTGTTACCCATCAAAGGCTATAAGTCCGATAGAATTTGCTTGGTTTTCAAAAAAGGGGAGAAACACCCCCTAAAAGTGAAAAAATCTTAACAAAAATCACATTATCAGATTAAGCATTGTAATTTAATTATGCTTCTTTTTTCCAAGCATAGGATATAATACTTCAGCTAAATTGTGTTTTTCTTTAGATAAAAACAAGCCTGCAATAAGTTCTGGTGATGGTGCCAATAGTTGGTGTTGTATTTATTGACATGAAGCTTGGAATGGTTGTGGGTGCTTTGGGTCACTTTTAATGGGTATCACGGGCATATGCATTGACAATGTATCCCTAAAGTTCTTTCAACCTATTACGCCAAACCAGCAATGGAGCTAAATGAGTTCTTAAAGTCAGGTTGAACAAGTTTACTGCAAGATATGTTTTAAACAATAAAAGCTCTGTTTTATTAGTTAATACTGTTGCTTTTTGATATTTTTTGCATTTTGATGTTAAAATTTTATTTGTTTCATTATCAAGCTCCTATCTAAAATATATGGAATTTCATATTTTTTTCCAGAAGAAAGATCATGCATGTGTGTTTATTGTTTTTTTCTAGTGGTGATTGTACACGCCAAGTGGTCCCAGAATATTGGGAGAGAGCTGATTCAAACAGAGATTAAATGTTTTAGTGCCCATTTTAAGGGACTAAAAAGATTGTAGTGCAACTAGCCCCTCTTCCATGCATCTTTTTTTCCCAAAATTATCTGATCAAGATTTTGTGCAGCATAGTTGAAAATCCTATTAGCTATATCTTTGCTTGTAACATGACCCCCCCCCCCCTCACAGCACAAGAGGAAAGCTCTATAAGTTATAAAATTTATCCATTGTTTACATATAATATCTATGTATAGCATACATAAAGAGGATTTCTATAGAAAGGAATTTCCATTGGGAGGGAAGTTTCCAGGGTGGTAAAATTCTTAGGGGAAATTTTACTCTGGGTGGATTTGCCAAAATTAATATGTGAATTTTTTTACAGATGGTACCACAATTTTCATTTGGTTAAAGAAAATGATGCAATTACATATACCAAATCTCAATCTTGGTTGGTAAATCCAGCGGTTTTAATGACTTTTGCATTGATTTAATGTATCATCTTTAAAACATATAATATGCTAATTATAGGCACAAAAAATAGTTGGTAAAAACAACCTGCCATCTGGTAAAATCCCTTGCTCTCCTCCCAACCATTTTAGCTACTAAAATGTTTTTACAAAACTGCAATCTTCTATCAGAATAAAGCTCTTATATCTGGAAAAAATAGCCACTTAGCCCCCCCCCCCCATAACAAATTGTGTGATAGGGCAAAACTGAATTCAAGAAAAATGTAAGAAATAAATATATCACTAATTCATGCCTGAAACTGAAGATTTTTAGGAATTTTGAATTTTTGATTTTTAGGTTTGATTTTAGGATTTTTAGGAATTTTGAATTTTTAAATTTTGATTTTTAGGTTTGCAGTTGTACTTAAATTTAGCTTTTTTTTTCAAGCATAAGATATAATACTTCAGCTAATTTGCTTGTTCTTCTTTAGGTAGAAATAAGCTTTCAACAAGTTCTGGGGATGGTGGCAACAGTTGGTGGTGCATTTATTGTAATAAGGCTTGGAATGGTTGTGGATGCTTTTGGGTCACTTATGATGAATGCAAGGGGCATATGCATTGGTGTTGAATCCCTGAAGACCTATCAACCAATTATGCTGGGTCATCAAAAGAGTTTGATGACTTCTCTCTGTTTTCTAAGTTAATACTGTTTCTTTTTATATTTTTTACTTTGGAATACTAAAAATTTTGTCTGTTTTCAATACAAGTATCTGAAAGTTTAAATGTTTTTGTCTACTATCTTTATTTTTATTTGTTTTCAATATAATAACCTGAAGGTTTAAATGTAAAGGAGCTTGTCTGATCCTGGTTGGAAAACCAGTTGTGTCCCATGTTGGTCTTCTCATTGACATGTTGGAGTATGCAAATAAAGTATAGGTTAGATAATAGGTTTGGCATGTTGTGTACATGTTTATTGTCATGAGTTTAAGAAAAGTAGTTTCATATATTAGCAACACTGCTTTTGGCATACTTTTCAAAGGGTATGAAACAAGCAATGACAGAGCTTTCAGGTGATGTATAAATCACATCTGAGTCAGTTGTTTTGTGGTTTCTGTGCTGATTAAAGTACAGAATATTGTTCCAACAGTTGGCAAACTGGTTTAGTATCTTATATATTTGCACATTAGGGGGTTGGGGGTAAAATTTATTTCTGATCTAAATGAGAGGTAAGTTTAAACTTTACCCCCCCCCATTTAATGTGCAAATATATATCCTGGGTAAAATTCTACTTTAGCTACTTTTGGCTATCTTGGAAAGGGGTTAGGTTGGGAAAATGAAACTTTCAGGAATGGGTCTACAGGCTAAAGTATGTCCTAGGAAGGTATTTTAAAGTACCTGCCTCCACTCCTTCTGCCTCTAGAGGGTCCTGACCTTTAAAATGTGTGTGTTATAAAAATGAAACCTTGCAAAATAAATCTTCTGCTTAAATGAAGTGGAACTAAATTGTTTTCAGCTTCACAACTTTACTCACTCCCAAATGATAAGGTTTTAAAGATAAGTAAATACATTTTCTAAATTTTGAAAAAAAAACATTGAAATAGCTTAAAATTCTACTCAAATAACAGGAATTAGATTTTCAGAACTAAAGCCAGAGAAAAAGAAACTGATACCTGAAAATTAAGGTAAAGTGTTGTTTTGTCAAAATTTTAATGGGTATAGACCTGTCATGTAGGCAAATTTCAGGACCCTCTAGAGGGAGAAGAAGTGGAGAAAGTTACTTCAAAATACCTTCCTGGGACATACTTTAGCCTGTAGACCCATTCCTGAAAGTTTCATTTTCTTAACCCCTTTCCAAAATAGATAAAAGTAGAATTTTACCATATCCTGAATTGGTATAGCCTATATAGGGGTGGGGGTAAAATTAATTTCCAACAAAATTGATAATTATATTTGTAAAGAACATAAAAAAAACATTGAGTAGCATATTCACTTTATTCATAAGTCAATAATACTGGCATGAACTGCCAAAAATTAACCCTTCAAAATACCTTCCCAGGACATAGGCTACTTTAGTCTGTAGACCTGTACCTGAAAGTTTTATCTTCCTAAACTAAAATCCCTTTGCAAAATAGTTAAAAGTAGCTAAACTGGTAAAGTTCTACAAAATCATATTATTGAGTTACAAATAAAGTGAATACACCATTTGATGTATTTTTTTATGCTGATTACGAATATAATAAGCATTAGGCTACTATCAGAAATGAATTTCAGCCCCCCCTATATAGGCTATTACCTAACCTAGAATAACCTAACCTAACCCTGAATTGGCCTATATACAGGGGGGCCTGAAATTCATTTCTGATAGAAATGCTTATTATATTTGTAATCAGAATAAAAAAGGCATTGAATGGTTTATTCACTTTTGTCCTAACTCAATAATATGATTTTGTAGAACTTTACTGCTAAATTAGCATTTTACCAAGAACCAGCAAAAGTCAATGAATGACCTGTGGATGAGGGAAAGTATATTGACCTAGGCATCAGCTAGCAGACTTCAGAATGCTTTCCTTGGGCAAAGCCTAGCTAAGGTTCTGGAAGCATTCCTCACTTTTATTCAACTGACACAATTTCCTTCCTAGATAGCAAACATTTCTCATCAAGAACTTTTCCCGTTATTGTTAAAGGAGATACCTTATAATACCTTTATAATTTTAATTAAATTTGTTTGATCCTATCTGCTTTCTTCCCTTTCTCCTTGATTTCAGTTATGACGAGGGTTGCCACTCGGCCGGTTTTTTTGGTGCCACTTTGGGTGGCAAAATAGTATCAATTTTGTGTAGAAAGTTTCATTGTCCAAAAATTTGCCGCTCGCGACGCTTGGCGTTGCTCGCGCTCATATCAACAAGCTTTTTAAATTGAAAATATTGGCCGATCCGCTTGGGATCATCCCCGCATGGTTTCTCGCATCTTTAACTTCTCCAACAATGTCGGATCTAATGCCATCTATCAACTATAAAAAAGAAAATTTGATTTTACTTAGTCAGTGCTGATTTCAGGCTTTGCGCAGCACTTCCACTCTTGTCATCTTTCCATCCCCCCACCTAAAAACCCGCTAAAACACAAATGGTGCTTTCTGTATAAAATGGGAACTCGTCCCACAGAGTACTTTCTTCTCTTTTTTTTTTCAAAACTAGTGGAAAAACAATAAGACAGCTATATAATGTAATCTATTTATCACAACCTGAATAGAATAAGTTTCATGAGAACTCTCGCCACTCCCAGTAAATTTTTCTTTACGATGTCTCGAGGGACTAGGGCATAGGAAGAGTCAACAAGCATTGCAAGTATCAATATGAAAGCACCTTTATAATAAAAAACGAGCATTTAGTTTATCACCGTGAAAGCACATTTACAATCAAATATTAGTGGGAATATAATAACTAAAATAAGGAAGTGCATCCAAATTAAAAATTTAAGTAAGAAAAAAAAGTGAAAATAGATTGTGATTTTGCTAATGATTGCATATGATTAAAGATAATGGAAATTTTGGTATCAATTTTGTTTTTAGTATGATGGTTATGTGTGAATATTCATTTGTCCATTGCCAAGAGTTCAAAGAAAAATATGAAAAATATGAACGGAAATGTTAGAGCGCATTTTTGCGTCACTGGCCCAGTCACTGAAGAGGTCACTAGATATTCTTGTGGGACACCACAAGTTCAGTGGATGTTTTTGCGTTGCTGAGTTGCTGTGTAATGTCACCAGTGAGCTTTTCAGTTACTGGGCTTCAAGAGCTCCAGTTACGGAAATTGAGGAAAAGACGCGTAAAGTTAAGCAGTCACTGGCCCAGAGACTGGTTAACATAGTAACAGCTATTAACATAGTGGCGCAAAAATACACTCTTAGCTTTTCTTGCTCTTGTCTTCTTTGAATTGTAGTCAACCCTCAACTAATAAAACATAAAGATTGAATTCGGACCCACTCAAGAATTGCAAACTGCTTGACTGACTTATCGTCTATGAGCCTACAATTTATTGCAACAACACAAAATGGTTGAAATAAACAACTGAAAACAATTGAAGGTTTCTCCACCACATTGCAGTTAAATGTCTATCTCTGTCCTCTCCATTGCCAAGTATTTCGTACCCGAAGATCACTGGATGATCTTCGCTTATCAATGATAAGAATAAGAATATAAAAACACCCTGATTATGACGCAAAGATTTGCCTTACACTGAGTTCACACTGACGCAATATTTTTTAAAATCAAAATGGCTCACGGACATAGTATGCAAGAAAATGTTCACATTGAAACGGTTCATTGCAGGCTTTGAGGCGTAACAACTAGTATGGGTAAATATTTTGCAGTTCATATTATTGACTTATGAATAAGGTGAACATACCACTTGATGCCTTTTTTATGCTCTTTACGAATATAATAATCATTTTTTAAGCAAATGAATTTTGCCCCCACCCTTGTAAATACCAATTTGGGGTATATATTTCCACCTTAGGGGGGAGGGGGTGGGTGGGTAAATTTAAAAATCATATTTCATTTTTATCCGAAATTAACTTTATCTTTGTGACGCATAATCCTGCAACAACAGAACTGATGCGGTGTTTCCACTTTTCTTTTCAAACAATCTGTAAAACATTGGCGATTTTCGGTAGAAATTCAATAGATGGATCTTAAAATTCGGTAGAATTTTAAGTGAGAATGTTTTTTATTTTGTATTGTGTTTTTGGAGGTGCTCGAACGAATTGCGAATAAGGTACCACATTCTAAATTTCAAAGAGCGAATCTACTGGACTCCGGAAAGAAAAAACGGTGACTCCGGAAAGAAAAAACGGGATTTTGTCGATTAATTTTGTAAAACTTGACAAATAGAAGCAGCTAGAAGCTCGAAAAAATAATGTAATGTCTTTGATTTTTATACTAAGTGTAGTTATATTTCGATTAGACTCTAAGGCTGTTTGATTAAGACATTTTTTCTTCATCGACCCTTACTTTTTCACAGGACAACCCGCTAGGTTCCGGACTTAAACATTGAGTCTGAATTAAGCCGATATACTTTTTTTTACCACCACTCCCAAAACATTTATTCACGAATGATAAACGGAATACGCAAATTCGCAGCTAATTAATATTCATATAGCTGCAAAAAAGTACAAAAATTAGTGAAGCTTTCAAATACATATACTGCATTACATTCATTTAAAAAAGGAATATATGCGTTCACTTCGGCCATCCATCTCGCACCACTGTATAAAACGGCTGAAAAACGGTTTAAGACCAATATATGAAAAGCAGTAAGAACGAACTTTAAAAGACTGACGGTAAACAAAACAGAGTTTCATCGTCTGTTTTTCGTTCTGCTATTATGTTTTTGTAATGTATAATGAGATCATTAATTAACTTAAAGAACTTAAAGAACCTGTCGCTTTGCTATTATGGTAAAAATCAAGGTAGGAAAACGATGAAAACAAAAGGCTTAAACAGAAAGGAAAAACGGCATTTTGCTCTGAAAAACAAACAAGAAAGTCTACACGCGAAAGAGGTAGAATGTAAGATAAACGACGAAAAGAGCGCAGCTAATCTATTTAACGCATGGCTTTTTATGGGAACATTCCCCTATGATCATGCAGTAACACAGCAGCGATTGCAGACGTTAGTACTTCTTTTAGCCTCTTTCTGAGGGGCTGGTCAACCGTCAATGTTTCTGCCGTAATTTTGGTTCGTTTCATTCCAAGTTTTGCCTAAATCACGGAAGCCAGAGTTACCGTTGCCAAACAGTCTGTTCTTACTTCCTTCAGTAAGCTGAATAGTCTTTCTTAAACTACATTCCAAATGGCAAGGAGAGCAAGTACTGTTAAAAGTTTTCTAAGTTTGGAAATCATTTGTTTCTACGGTGATCCCACGCTCTCAAAGCCAATTTTAAGTAATCTACGGCTGTCACAGGCACTGTTTCATCGTCGTTGACACTATCTGTATGTTCCCGCCACTCTTTGTCAATGGCACTTCTCGACCCCCCTGGCAACGGCTAGCGTGTCAAATATGGGACAAGGAAGGGTGTGTTTAGTGACTTAGCATTTTAGGGCTCAATGAAACTAATTATATCGTAGATATCATCGTCAAAACTAAATCTTTTTTTTATCTAAACGATAGCCTCTTTGCAAAAATCGCAAGCTAACAGATAATTTTTTTGATCTTGAATTTTAGCTTCTCCTTTTCGTCGTCTGGCTGATCACTAGTGTTTGCATCACTGGTCAACTTGGAAGTCTCTTTTTTTCGCATCTAAGCTGAGGTAAATATTTTTCAGAGGGAGGTGCTGTGAACTGTTTTCAGAGGGAGGTGCTGTGAACTGTTTTCAGGATCAACGGTCATTCTCTTTTCTTGAAAATATTTGGTGGTCATGAAATTTCACAACAAAGTCTTTACAAGTTTCACCGTCTCTTCTTTCAAAAAATGAAACAGTGGGGCATCTGCTTGGGAAATTGTATTAAACTCTGTTAATACTCCAAGGAAGTACTCCATAAACATTATCATGAGTTTCATAAGCGGGTTTTGAACTGCATTCAACAGAAGCCCATTTCCATTCGTGGGGTCCTCAAATTCCAAATTCCTGAAATAATGCTTCAGGGGTCCACAAGGCCGAAGAATTTGTTTTAAAAACGCATGCACTGGAGAGCCATCTTGTTTGTCCAGTCGCAAGAATTTTCGGCCGGTCCATATTAAAAAAGTCCTGGACCTCTCCAAGTCCAAGCATTGACTCGTTTTGCACCGTTTGCAAAATGATAACAAATCGTCGTGCGTGCATCTTCTAAAGTTTTTGAAAGCTTTTACATGCATAAGATGCCACAAGATGGATTTGTGGCAACTACACTTCACAACAGTAGCCCATGGGTAGTTTTCCTTTGTAAGTGAAGAAACAGAGTGATGGGCTCCCATCATAACGCGTGCAGTGTCACTGCAGAAACCAATACAATTGGTCAGTGGAACTCCATCTTTTTCCAGAATTTGCAGAGTTTCGTCGGGGCATTCCATAAGGTCAAGTAAATCCACATCTGTTTCCAAGTTTTCGTTCAAAAAACTAACACAGATAGCCAATGTTTAGCAGTTGCAAAATCAGTTGTCTCGTCAGATATGATCTAAACGGTTTTTTTTCAGAGACTCCACCAGCATGTCCTTGTAATAAACTGACAGGCCCTGGCGGACTATGTTTGTCATTTTCTGTTTACCCAATCTTACTTTATCAGTAACATTATTATGTGACATATTTTTCAGGAATGGGACTAACTTGTCAATCATCAAAAATGGTAAATTGTTTTCAATAAGAAATGCTGCAATTTTGCCTCTGTATCTTGTACTACATCATTTGATACAAACCCCAGGAACTAAGCTACAGGCTTTGTAACTGAATTTGAAGCTTTGATGTTCTTCTCGCGTTTCTGTGATGGGGAATGTTTTATCAAAGGTGTCTTACCTTCTTCGTATTAAAATTTGACTGAGCATGCCGAGCACCAATCCGACTCTTCATTAGATTAAACTAAAAAAAAAACACACTTTTTCAACTGAAAGTATGGAGCAACATTAAAACTTAAAACGAACAGAAATTATTGCGTATATGAGGGAGGCTGCCCCTTCCTCAACACCTCATTCTTCGCGATAAATGTTATTCGGCAGTATAAAAGAAAACGACCTAACTTCTAATTAAACGACCCTTGTGTTTCAAGAGTCGTTTTAAAGAATTGGGAAAAATATAAACTTTAGTGTAAAGAGCGAGGTGTTGAGGTAGGGGCAACCCCCCTCGTATACGTAATAATTTCTGTTCGTTTTAAGTTTTAATGTTCCTCCTTACTTTCAGTTAAAAAATTTGTTTTTTAAATCTAATTTCTGATTTTTTTCAAATAGCACCAGGATATCTGGCTCCACCTTCACGAAAAAATCCTCTGGACAATTCAATCCTGGCAAAAAGCGAGAAATTTTCAAAAGTTTTTCTGAGTTCACAAACTATCTTCGTTATCATGAAACTGCCTTAGCATATCTAGTTGAAACTTTCAGGGAGTGTTACGGAGGTCAAGTGGACCTCAAATTTTACAGTGTGTATCCACATCCAGAAAATACGAGCATCATACCTGCAATATCTAAAAAACGGCTTGGGTAACGAATTTAAAACTGTTATGTACAATTGGGACAGGGGATAGTGGGGTGAGTGAGGTTAGGACAAATAAGTTTTAAATTTTGCATTGAGAGGATGCGCAAAGGGCTAAGTCACTTTTGTGTCTTAGCCGCAAAAACACTTCTGCTTAGTTAACTCCATTAGGCTTAAAGTTTGTAGATAGCTAAGAAGCGAGGTGAACCAAGAGATACTATGTGATCCAGGATATTAAAACGCAGTATCTATAGTGTGAGGGGAATGGCATTGGATATAGAGGTCAAACTCTTAGGGAGCACTGAGAGAAGGGTTGCGGGACAAGTTGACGTCTACTTTTGTCTTGGGGGAAGGGGAAATGTAGAAATAAAACGAAGGACATTACGCATATCCAGACTATCAAAATACCAAATCTGGGATATCTCAGGAACGGCTCGGGGATAAAGCTGAAAGTTACAGGAAGCGTAGGACAGGGAAAGGAGAGGGACGTCAAATTTCGGGTTTGAGGGAAAATTAAATATGTTTTGTGTCAGGTCAAATTAAATGATTTTGCTTTACAAGCTGCAATTGGACTTGAAATTTATTCATCGTTAAATAACAAGGTATTTTGAAAGAGAGTATGCGTTGACAGGTTATCAAAACAGCGAATCTGCCCTATCTTTCGAATGGCTTGGGAGATCAAGTTATAAATTTTTGGGGGGTTTATTTTTGGGGGGCGAAGACGCTAACCTATAATTTTAGGTTAAGTTAGGGGGGTGGAGAAGGCACTTTTGCACTTAGGCCCCTCTAGGAATAAAGTCTATTCACGGTAAATCAGCAAAGTTAATTGAAAGACTATATATTTGCTAAGGTTAATGAAACAGAGCATCTGCGGACCCCCCCCCCCCCCAAAAAAAAAAATATAGGGAAGGCGCGTTGGAACCCTCTGGAGATGCTGGGGGTTCATTTGGACCTCAAGATTAGGGGAGAGAACAGGAGTAAATATAAAGACGCTAAGCGTATCAAGCTAAGCGTAAAGTATCAAAATACTATATGCTGAACATATGTGTAGGTGGTGGGGGTGATAAGGGATCATGAAGTTTTTTTCGAGGGGGATGTTGCATGTTGCATTATTTTCAAAAAGGGGGGAAACACCCCTTAAAAGTAACCCCCTAAAAACCACCAAAAGATTTAGAGTATAAGAGAATTCTACTGTAGTGGTTTCATGCTTCTATCCTGACTTCCAATCCGACTATCCCTTCAAGTACGGATATACAAAAAGAAGGGATATCTCTTTCCTCTGGGCTCGTTGCAGAGGCTTGATTATGTCCAAACAACCTAAAGACACAACAGCTTTTACATCCTACCAAGTTTGGTTAAACAAAACAGAACAGACACTTTTGGTAGCTGCAGAAATAAATATATGGGCCTGATGGGCCAAAGCAGGGGTGCCAATTCACGCAAATTCAAGGAAAGGTGAGGATTGTTTTCTCTTTAAAAAAATGAATCATAGGCGTCGCAATAGCGCTGCCTAATTAAAGAACGATGTTGGCAAATTGTATTATTTATTTATTTTTTCTTGGTCTTAGACCAGGGCACTTCGTGTCAAAGGAGCTGTCGTAGAAAGTTCGAAAAGGCCTCATTTGATTGGAAATTGAAGTGGTTAGTGCCCTTTTTAATAGTCAAAGGTGATTGGAGGACAACAAGCCCCTCCCCCACCCCACCCCCCACGCCCATCATTCCCCAAAGCACATCCAATAAAAATTTTGATATGACCATTTTGTTCAGCGCAGCTGATTTCCAGATAAAAAATATGTTTTTGAGGAGGTCATTCCCCCACAACCCTAAGGGCAAGGGTTTTACGCTATGCCCTGGATGCATATCAGAACGATGTTGGCACAATGTATTATTTTTTTTTTCCTTTAGACCAGGGCACTTCGTATCGAAGGAGTTGTCGTAGAAACTTCAAAAAGAGCTCATTCGATTGGAAATTGGAATGGCTTGTGCCCTTTTTAATAGTCGAAAGTGATTGGAAGGCAACTAACACCCCTTCCACGCCCACCATTTCCCGAAAAATATCAATAAAAAATTTTGAGATATCCATTTTGTTCAGCGTAGTTGATTTCTAGATAGAAAATATGTTTTTGAGGAGGCCATTCCCCCACAATCCTCAGGGCCAGGATTTTAAGTTATGCGCTGGGGGCATATAAGAACGATGTTGGCACAATGTATTATTAATTATTTTTTTTCTTTTAGACCAGGGCATTCGTATCGAATAAGTTGTCGTAGAAACTTCGAAAAGGGCTCATTCAATTGGAAGTCGGAGTGGCTTGTGCTCTTTTTAATAGTCGAAACTGAATGGAAGGCAACTAACACCCCTTCCACGCCCACCATTTCTCGAAACATATCCAATCAAAATTTTGACCTAGCCATTTTGTTCAGCGTAGTTGATTTCCAGATAGAAATTATGTTTTTGAGGTGGACACTCCCCCACAGCCCTCAGGGCAAGGGTTGTAAGTTATGCCCTGGGGGCATATAAGGTTTTTATAGAAAGTATTGTCATAGAAACTTCAACAAAGGCTCATTCAATTGGGAATTCAAAGAGCTAGTGCCCTTTTTAATAGTCGAAAGTGATTGGAGGGCAACTAACCCCCTTCTCATGCCCACCTTTTCCCCAAACACATCCAATCAACATTTTAAGATAGCCAATTTGTTGAACGTTGTTGAAAGTTCTGGAAATTAGGTCTTTGAGGATGACAAACCCCCCGCAACCCTTAGGACAAGGGTTGTAAGTTATACCATGGGGGAATATAGGGCTCTTATAGATCGCGTTGTCGTAAAAATTTCAAAACGGGCTCGTTCGATTGAAAATTTAAATGGCTAGTGTCCTTTTTAATAGTCGAAAGTGATTGGAATGCAACTAACACCCTTTCCACGCCCACCATTTCCGCAAACTCATCCTATCAAAATTTTGAGATAGCCTTTTTGTTCCATGCAGTTTAAAGTTCAGGAAATTATACATTTGAGCAGGACACTCCCCCCACAGTATTCAGGGCCAGGGTTATAAGTTATTCCCTGGGGGCACATAAGTTTTTATTGAAATCTTTGTCGTAGAAACTGGGAAAAGGGCTCGATTCGATTGGAAATTCAAAGGTCTAGTGCCCTTTTTAATAGTCGAAAGTGATTTGAGGGCAACTAACCCCCCTCTCACGCCCACTTTTTCCCTAAACACATCCAATAAAAATTTTCAGATAGCCATTTTGCTCAGCGTAGATGATTTCCACATAGAAATTATGTTTTTGAGGAGGACACTCCCCCCACAGCCCTCAGGACAAGGGTTGTAATTTATGCCCTGGGGGAAAATAAGGTTCTTATAGGAAGCGTATTCGTAGAAACTTCAAAAAAGGCTCAATCGATTGGAAATTCAAAGGGCTAGTGCCCTTATTAATAATCGAAAGTTATTTAAGGGCAACTAACCCCCCTCTAACGCCCACCTTTTACCCAAATACATCCAATCAAAATTTTAAGATAGCCATTTTTTTCAACGTAGTTGAAAGTTCTGGAAATTAGGTCCTTGAGGATGACTAACCCCACAGCCCTCAGGGAAAGGGTTGTAAGTTATGCCCTTGAGGCTTATAAGGTTTTTATAGAACGCGTTGTCATAGAAACTTCAAAAAGGGCTCAAATTGAAAAGCCTAGTGCCCTTTTTAATAGTCGAAAGTGATTGGAAGGCAACTAAAACCCCTTCCACGCCCACCATTTCCCCAAACACATCAAATCAAAATTTTGTGATAGCCATTTTGTTCCACGCAGTTTAACGTTTAGGAAATTGTACATTTGATTAGAACACTCCCCCACAGTCTTCAGGGCAAGGGTTATAAGTTATTCCCTGGGGTCATATAAGTTTTTATTGAAGTCTTTGTCTTAGAAGCTTGAAAACCGACTCATTCGATTAGAAATTCAAAGGGATGGTGCCTTTTTAATAGTCTCAAAAGTGATTTAAGGGCAACTAACCCCCTCTCATGCCTACCTTTTCCCCAAACACATCCAATCAAAATTTTTAGATAGCCATTTTATTCAACTTAGTTTAAAGTTTTGGAAATTAGGTCTTTAAGAATAACAATTCCTCCACCACCACAGCCCTCAGGGCAAGGGTCGTAAGTTATGCCCTGGAGGCATATAAGATGTTTATAGAAAGCGTTGTCGTAGAAACTCAAAAAGGGCTCATTCGATTGGAAATCGAAAAGCCTAGTGCCCTTTTTAATAGTCGAAAGTGATTGGGAGGCTTGACATTTTTATAGTAAAGATCGGTGTGGGCATAATGTATTAATTTGTTGTTATTGTTGTTTTTTCGACAAGGGCACTTCTTATCGAAGAAGTTGTCGTAGGAACTTTGAAAAGAGCTCATTCGATTGAAAAGAGAAAGGACTGATGCCCTTTTTAACAGTCAAAAGTGATTGGAGGGCAGCTAATCCCCCTTCCACGCCCACCCTCCCATTTACGTTTATGTTAAAAACTAAATGTTGCCTTAAGATTAAATAAAAATGCACTGTGTTAATTCTAATTCCCAATAAGGCATCTCAGCAGTACCCCAAGAACGACTGAGGGTATTATGTTCAAACTTCCGGGGCTACTTCTTCTCTTGAAATTTAACCAAATCAAAATAGCGTAAGTGTATCCAAGCTATCAAAGAAAATAAACAAATTTTTTTGTGAATGGTATCAAGTTTTCTATTTCAGGTCAACTAGAGGAGGTATAAAACTAAATTAAACACTACTTTTTGTTTCCAGAGTTTTAAAAGGGTATATGTTGTTAAAAATTGCTGAAAACTTTTTCCAGTACACAAATAGCAGGCCAAACTATAAATTCTTAATAAAACGAAAAGTTTTAAAGTATTATTTTCTTTTCCCCTGAAAAGACTATGTCAATATAAAACGAACAAAAATCAATTAAAAAAAACTTTTTCCACAAAATAAGTCTTTCAAAAAAGAGTAAAAAACTCCATTAAACAAAAAATGAGCAAAAATAAAATAAAATAATCTACCAAGCGTGAAACTACCACAAATCAGCATCGATAAACAAATTAAACCCAAAACGAACAGAAATTACAATAAATAACCGAGTCAAACTCAAAACGAGCAGAAATTAACATAAGTTGGGCTCAAAACCCCTATGCCTTCCCAAGGCCAGAACATAAATTGTACTGTACTGAAAAAAATACAAATGAATGTGCATTGTCAGTTTATTATACATATACTGATGTTTAGTAATCATATTGTTAATATTATTTGATTTATTAAAATTATAAAATTAAAAACATTTATTGTTTTAGTTGTAAAATGAAAGTTATGTTCTGGCCTTGGGAAGGCATAGGGGTTTTGATCCCAACTTATGTTGATTTCTGCTCGTTTTGAGTTTGACTCGGTTATTTATTGTAATTTCTGTTTGTTTTGGATTTCACTTATTTATCGATGCTGATTTGTGGTAGTTTCACACTTGGCAGATTATTTGATTTTATTTTTGCTCATTTTTTGTTTAATGGTGTTCTTTACTTTTCTTTGAAAAACTTATTTTGTGGAAATTTTTTTTTAAATTAATACATAAAAAAGGACTTTTCAAAATCTAAGAGGAGTAAAAAAGGCAGGGGTTATATATCCAATCCTCCACCCTAACTGGCAACCCTTGGCTCTAGCCTTATCTGCATACAAGACTTAAGAAAATTATACTGAAACCGAAAATTACAACATGAAGGAGACAAAAGTGGGGATAAGTTCAGAATCTAGGATTTTCAAAGTGACTTTTTCAAAATCATTTCCGAGAAATGTAGAGCAGATACAAAATGTACGATCCCTGGAAGAGTAATTTTTTCCATTCCAGAAGAGTAATTTTGTGTGCCATAGAGTCCCTCATGATGGTGTTATCAAGTAAGTATTTAAATAGCATGTAATATAGAATTTCCATTCCAGAAATGGCATTTAGAAGGGCAATTTTGTGTGCCATAGAGTCCTTCATGATGGTGTTATCAAGTCAATTTTTAAATAACATGTAATATAGAATTTCCATTCCAGAAACGGCATTTAGAAGAGTAATTTTATGTTCCATAGAGTTCTTCGTGATGGTGTTATCAAGTCAGTTTTTAAATAGCACGTAATAAAGAATTTCGATTCCCGAAATGGCATTTAGCAGGGTAATTTTGTAAAGTTTTACACTTTTGGTTACTATGGGCTTTTATTAGCTCTTTACTAGGTTTGTGTCACCGCAGTAACCATGGTAATGGTGCTCTACTGTTAACATTGGACTATTGTGAGGAGACTAGTCCCAGGGATCGTATATTTTGTATCTGCTCTACATTTCTCGGAAATGATTTTGGAAAAGTCACTTTGAAAATCCTAGATTCTGAAATTATCCCCACTTTTGTCTCCTTCTTGTTGTAATTTTCGGTTTCAGTTGAATTTTCTTAAGTCTTGTATGCATATAAGGCTAGAGCCAAGGGTTGCCAATTAGGGTGGGAGATGCCAATTAGGGCGGCGTTCGGTCGATCCGCCGGCGCGGGAACGGGGTCTAATCTAATCTTGATAACCAATATGATTAAGCCAAGTTTTGTGTTTATTCAATTGATTTTTAATCAAAACGAAGCTTGTTTTTGATGAAGTCAAAGTTAGTATTCGATTGTTGAAAATCGAAATACTAAACCAAAAGAGAAAGAAAAGCTCCGACTTTACGGTTGACACAATAAAGAATTGCCACAAAATTAATTCAAAGTCAGCCGAACGCCACCGCCTGTGGCGCGCCGGCGGCGTAGTGACACTTTGGCGGCAGTCAACCGGGCCTCTCGTTGGCGGCGTTCGGTCGATCCATCAGTGCGACATCGGGGTCTAATGCAAATGGTGTTTTAACTTTTCGTGTATGGTGAACCAAAATCGAACCTGTGTTAGTTGAAAAACTTTCAGAAATTAAATAAAAAACAAGTTTTTTTTATTGAAAGTAAGGAGCGACGTTAAGACTTAAAACGAACAGCAATTATTCCGCATATGCAAAGGGCTGTCCCCTCCTCAACTGCTCGGTTTTTACGCTAAAGTTTGACTCTTTTTCACCACTCTACTTTTTAAAACAATAAATAACTTTAGCGTAAAGAGCGAGGCGTTGAGGAGGGGACATCCCCTTTCATATACGGAATAATTCCTGTTCATTTTAAGTTTTAATGTCGCTCCTTACTTTCAGTCAAAAAAAAATGTTTGTTTTTATTTAGTTTCATAAAGACGACACTTTTGTCAACATATGAAGAACCGTGTATATTGCAATTGTATGTGTCTGGTTTAAGCCCCGGCACCGTGCTGATGAGGGAACACCGGTGGCGGCAGGGTCAAAAACAGCAGCGGTGGCGCGCCGCTCCTGCAATCAATGTTGACTGTAAGCATTAATGTTTTCATCAGTCTTTCTCAAATCACAGCTTAAATTTACAAATTTACTTTCTCTACTCATTGACAGTACACTTTCATAGGATACTCCACTTAATAGCTGCTGGTTATAACTAAACTGTCATATTCTTGTAAAAGTCTCTCACCTCCCTTCACATTCCTTGTTGTATTTTTTTAAAGCAGCCATATAATGTTCTATGAGATCCGCCTCTGCTTTAAATAAAAAAAATATTTTTTTGGCATCCCTGCTTTCAATAAAAAAAATTCAAGATATTGTCATTTAAATATAATACTTCCCTAGCCACTCCCCTTCTGGATACCACCTTGATAGAATACCGTCTCAACTTTGAACTAAAGAAAATAACTTTTTAGCATCCCTGCTTTCAATAAAAAAAAATCAAGGTACTATCATCTAAATATAATAGCTCCTTATGCCCTCTCCCTCTGGATACCATCTTGATAGGATACCGTCTCTGCTTTAAATTAAAAAAAATTAACTTATTGGCATCCCTGCTTTAAAAAAATCGAGGAATTATAATTTAAATGTGAAAGCTCCCTACCCCCCCCCCCTTTCTGGTTACCACCACTATAGGATACACTCACTGCTTTAAATTTAAAAAAAATAACTTTTTGACATTCCTGCTTTCAATAAAAAAAATTGGAGATATTATCATTTAAATGTAATACCTCCCTAGCCCCTCCCTCTCTGGATACCACCTTGATATGATACTGTCTCAGCCTTACATTGAAAAAATAATTTACTTAATAATTAAATAGGTCCAAACAAACACGCGGAATAATGTTAAACAGCTTAGTGTTCCTTGAAAAACAAAAAAAATTGAGCGAATGAGTAAAGTGGCACAATGACACCAGCAATTATGTCGAAATTATTTAGATATACCTCAAATTACTGAAAAACTGAGTCATAGATTTGCCGTGGCATTCAATAAGATCCAAAGAATCTAATTAAAAGGGAGCACACACAAAAGCCAAATTAGGCCAGTAGCCTATGAGAAATTGCAAAATACCCAAGACAATGAACAAGTCCCAATGGAGGGCCCTGAGTCTATCAAGATATTTCAATGGTTTCCCTGGGAATTTGATATCATTTTCTTCCGTCTTCACTGTCAATGAAAAAAAAATATCTTTTTGGCATCCCTGCTTTCAATTTAAAAAAAGAGGTATTTTCATTTAAAAATGATATCCCCCTATCCCCCCCTTATAGGCAATAATTTACAAACATTTTCTGAATCATATTTTTGGGGTAACTTCCGTTTCAATCTTTGATTCCCCAGCCTTGTACATAGCTTAGTCTAAAGCTAAATTTTGTCTCAATAGAAGGTTGTTTTTTTGGGGGGGGGGGTGAAATGTTTTAAGAAAGAAGATAATATTTTCTTTAATCTATCGGGCGTTCAACAATTGTGAATTAAACATTAAGAAATCTTATCTAAAAACAGCAAAAGAAAACAAAATTCTGCAAACTTGCGTTTCAGGTGTAGAAACAATCTGTCGACTATCAGTTTCAAAATCCAACTAAAGTTGTATAGTAGTGAATGCGTTCTATTCAACTTAAAAATAAAATTCTTGACTACAAATGATGTAAGAGGAAGCAATTGGGAAACTGCAATCGAAATGATTTAGTCTCATTTCATAAAGATGATACTTTTCTTTGTCAACATTAGAAGAACCGCATATATTGCAATTGCATCTGTCTAGTTTTTATCCAAAGTAACAAAAGAAACGACAATCATAGGCAGCGCGCTAGCGCTGCCTAAGTAAAGAACAATGTAGGCACAATGTGTTTTTGGTGTTTTTTTTCTCCATGCCCGGGCACTTTGTATCGAAAGAGTTGTCGTAGAAAGTTCGAAAAGGGCTCATTCGATTGCAAATTGGAGTGCCTAGTGCCCTTTTTGATAGTCGAAAGTGATTGGAGGGCAACTAGCCCCCCCACGCCCACCATTCCCCCAAAACACATCCAATCCAAATTTTAAGATAGCCATTTAGTTCAGCGTAGTTGATTTCCAGATAGAAAATATATTTTTGAGGAGGACACTCCCTCAAAGTTATGCCCTAGGGGCATATAAGGTTTTTTATAGAAGGCGTTAGATAAGATAAGATAAGATAAGATAAGTTTTATTCTTCATTAAATACACATATAATATTACATGTTATTAATCCCTCAAAGGCTCATTGGCCTGTACAAAGAGGGACGACATATGAATTACATACTCAGAGATAAAAAACAAAAGAAAATTTAAAATGATCACTTACTCACATATGAAGGAGAAGAAAAGAAAATATAGATAAACTGGAAACTATAGAAAAAATTAGAATAAATAAACCAAATTTATTAATTATATTAAATAGACTCAAAAAAAAAAAAAAAAAAAAAAAAAAAAAAAAAAAAAAAATTATATTATTATTACTATAAGCGAATCCCTATCGTCGAAACAGAATTATGTGTATTGTCAGGTAAAACTAACATCATAATAGCTGTTACGATATTATTCATAACTCATCCAAAATATTAAAAAATCAAAACTTAAGCCATGTACAGCCCTTTTAGCTTGTATTTAAAACTATATAAATTCCAATTCAATCAACTCTGCTTATTTCTGAGGCTAGGTAGCAAAATTGAGGTTTATGGGTTAATTCAATCATAAGGCTTATAATTATTGGACTGTAATAAAATGGTGCGAAAGCAATAAAATTTAACCCGTCTTCATGAATGCTACTCCTTAGTGAACTATACAAGTTTCAGCAATAAATATTGATAGTCATACCTGAGGTCAGGGAGTAATAGCGCAGAGAAGACCACCATAAAACAAAACTAAACATTCAGGGGACATCAACTCCACAAAAAAAAAAAAAAAAAAAAAAAAAAAAAAAAAAAATTTATTCAGTTTGATTCTTAACTAAATGGTCCTTTATAATCCTCTTGAAAGTGCCAAACAAGTGGCATTTCTGTACTGAAGAAGGCAGGGAGTTCCAAACCTGATGACAAGCGATGAGGGGATTGAAATCTGACCGCACAGTGGGAGTAGGAGGAATGCAGATATTATGTGACGAATGAAGGTTATATGGAGCTGAATCATAAATAAACTGAGGAGTTTTTTGAAGAGATTTTGGAAGATTGCCATGAAGCTGATGAAAAACAAAAGAAGCACAAGAAAGATTGTATATAGACTGTAGATTTAGAAGCGGTCTTGGTTAAGAACGGTTGGTTTCAATAACCAGACGCCGTTTTTTATCATAAATGACAGAAAGCGACCGCAGTGTAGAAGGAAAAGTAGACATCCATACTATGGGGCAATACGAGACATATGACTGGACAAGGCAGAAAAAAAGAAGCTTCAGAATAGATCCAGGAAAGGTGTGTTTGAGTTTTCGAATGACACCCAAACTCCGTGAGACCTTAACCCTAATCATGGCTATATTGTGTCTAAACGAAAGGTTCTCATCAAGCAGGATACCAAGATACCGGACCAACCGATTCTTTGGTCTACACAAGGAGCCTTGTGACACCTGAAGCTGTGTCAGTTGAGGGAAAGCTACACCAATTCGAGAAAAAATAAGAAAATGTGACTTGGTAACATTCAAGGCCAAGCAATTCGCCTCAAACCATGAAACTTCAAAAGAGGCTCATTCGATTGGAAATTCAAAGGGCTAGTGCCCTTTTTCATATTCAAAAGTGATTGGAGGGCAACTAGCCCCCCCCCCCCGCGCCCATCATTCCGCGAAACACAACCAATCAAAATTTTGAGATAGCCATTTTGTTCAGCGTAGTTAATTTCCAGATAGAAATAATGTTTTTGAGGAGGACACTCCCCCACAACCCCCGGGGCAAAGGTTTTAAGTTATGCCCTGGGGGCATATAAGGTTTTTATAGAAGGCGTTGTCGTAGAAACTTTAAGAAAGGCTCATTCGATTGGAAATTCAAAGGGCTAGTGCCCTTTTTAATAGTTGAAAGAGATTGGGGGGCAAATAGCCCCCCCAGCCCATCTTTCCCCGAAACACATCCAATCAAAATTTTGAGATAGCCATTTTGTTCAGCGTAGTTGATTTCCAGATTGAAAATATGTTTTTGAGGAGGACACTCCCCCCCAACTCTCGAGGCAAGGGTTGTAAGCTATGCCCTGGGGGCATATAAGGTTTTTATAGAAGGCGTGGTCATAGAAACTTAAAAAAAGGCTCATTTGATTGGAAATTCAAATGGCTAGTGCCCTTTTTAATAGTTGAAAGTGATTGGAAGGTAACTAACCCTCTCTCACGCCCACCTTTTCCCCAAATACATCCAATCAAAGTTTTGAGATAGCCATTTTGTTCAACGTAGTAGAAAGTTCTAGAAATTAGGTCTTTGAGGATGACAACCCCCCCCCCCCAGCCCTCAGGGCGCGGGCTGTAATTTATCCCCTGGGTGCCTATAAGGTTTTTATTGGAAGCGTTGTCGTATAAATTTAAAAAGAGCTCATTTGATTGGGAATTGAAAGGGCTAGTGCCTTTTTTAATAGTTAAAAGTGACTGGAGAAAGACTAACGCCCCTCTCACACCTACCATTTTCCCAGAGACATCCAATCAAAATTTTGAGATAGCTATTTTTTTTTAACGTAGCTGAAAGTTCTGGAAATTAGGTCTTAGAGGATGACAACCACCCTCACTGCCCTTTGGGTAAAAGTTGTAATTTATGCTCTGGGGGCATATAAGGTGTTTATAGGAAGTGTTGTTGTAGAAACTCAAAAACGGCTCATTTGATTGGAAATCGAAAGGCCTAGTGCCCTTTTTAATGGTCGAAGGTGATTGAACGGCTTGACTTTTTTATAGTAAAGATCGATATGGGTATAATGTATTATTTTGTTGTTGTTGTTGTTTAGACCAGGGCACTTTGTATCGAAGGAGTTGTCGTAGGATTTCGAAAAGGGCTCATTCGATTGAAAAAAGAAAGGGCTTATGCCTTTTTTAATAGTCGAAAGCGATTGAAGGAAAACTAATACCCCTCCCACACCCACCCTCCCATTTGACTTTATGTTTAAAAACTAAATGTTACCATAAAATTAATCAAAATGCACTGTGTTAATGCTAATTCCCAATAAGGCATCTCAGCAGTATCCCAAGAACGACTGAGGGTATTATGTTCAAACTTTCGGGGCTGCTTCTGCTCTTAAAATTTAAGCAAATCAAAATAGCGTAAGTGTATCCAAGCTATCAAAGAAAGTAAACAGATTTTTTTGCGAATGGTATCAAGTTCTCCATTTCAGGTCAACTAGACGAAGTATGAAACTAAATTAAACACTTGTATAAAAAATACAAATGAATGTGCATTCTCAGTTTAATATACATATTCTGATATTTAGTAATCAAAATCTTAATATTATTTGATTTATTAGAGTTATAAAAGTAAAAACATTTATATTTTTTCAGTAAAGTGCATATTATGTTCTGGCCTTGGGAAAGCATATGGATTTTGAGCCCAACTTATATTAATTTCTGCTCGTTTTGAGTTTGACTCGGTTATTTATTGTAATTTATGTTCGTTTTGAGTTTCATTTATTTATTGATGCTGATTTGTGGTAGTTTCACGTTTGGTAGATTATTTGATTTATTTTTGCTCATTTTTTGTTTAATGGAGTTCTTTAATTTTCTTTGAAAACTTATTTTGAGGAAAAAGTTTGTTTTAATTAATTAACGAACAACAGAGTAGTGAATAATTATGGTATGCAAAGTAATATTTGGCACGGATAGTCACTGGTGATAAAAAGCTAGGGGTGGCACCGTGATTGGTCGATTTTCGGGGAGCCAAATTTTTTTTCGGGGTGACGCATAGATTTTCGGAGAAATACCCAAAAACTTGGGATATTGCAAGCCCTGCTTAATTTTTAATCAGGAAAATCGAAATACTAAACCACATGAGAAAGAAAAGATCCGACTTCATGGATGACGCAATAAAGAATTGCCGCAAAATTAATTCAGTCAGCCGAACGCCACCGCATCTGCCGGTTGGGGCGTGCCTGCGGCGTGCTGGATGCGTAGCGACACTTTGGTAGCGGTCAACTGTGGCTCTCGTTGGTGGTGTCCAGGCGATGCGCCGGCGCGGTGGCGGGGTCTTGTCTGGTTTATATGCAGAGTAACACAAGAGACGAAAATTAACGTACAAGAGAGTAGTGAAGAATTATGGTATACAAAGTAATATTAGGCAGGGATAGTCACTAGTGATAAATAGCTAGGGGTGGCACTGTGATTGGCTGATTTTCGGGGAAATACCCAAAAATTGAGGGATAGTGCAAGCCCTGCTTGATTTCTAATCAGGAAAATCGAAATACTTAGCCACACGAGAAAAGAAAAACTCCGATTCTGCGGTTGATGCAATAAAGAATCGCCGCCAAATTAATTCAAAGTCAGCCGAACGCCACCGCCTCTGCCGGCCCGCGTGCAGCACACCAGCGGTGTTGCACACTTCGGTGGCGGTCAACCGGGCCTCTCGTTGGTGGCGTTCAGGCGCCAGGGTCTAGATAAAACCATCATGATGGACTCTATGGCGCACAAAATTACCCTTCTAAATGCCATTTCTCGAATGGAAATTCTATTTACGTGCTATTTAAAAACTAACTTGATAACACAATCATGAAGGACTCTATGGCGCACAAAATTGTCCTTCTAAATGCCATTTCTCGAATGAAAATTCTATATTACGTGCTATTTAAAAACTAACTTGATAACACCACCATGATGAACTCTATGAAACACAAAATTGCCCTTCCAAATGCCATTTCTGGGACGGAAATTCTGGCAAGCATGAAAAAGGTACCATCAGAAGCATCCAGCCTGCGATTTACTATTCCCCTTCTTTTATAATCCCACTTCCAGCCCCCTTAAAAAGTTTCGTAAATCGTCTGCTGACTATTAGAACAAGCAAGCTATTAGAATATGATAGAGATCTTTAATGACCTAATTTAAAGCTTTTGATTACGTCTATTTTTTTCTATTTTGAAATTCATCTTGATAAAGCGTAACGTGCCATCGTAATGCGCAATTAATAGTATTTGGAACCATTTCTGGCATTAGAAATCTAGAAAGTGAAAACGGTACCAAGATATTCTCCTTCGTTAAAGGCACTTAATAGGAGGTTTACATCTCCTCCACTTCTACACTCGCCCCTTCCAGCCCCCTTAGGAAGTGAAAACTAAAACACACATTCTAAACAAAACCGTAAATGAAAAAAAATATTATTCTTGATTTTGGGATAACAACTGTTATTTTTGTTTGTCTGAACAGTTAAAAAGATTACAAAAACATTTTTTTGGAAATTTAGAAAATGGGCTCGAAACACTAAAGGGTGCCTATTTCTTCTTTTTATTTCTCCAGTACTAGCGGGGACCTAAACATTATAAAAAGCTCTGTAAAAGCTCACTTTAGAACTAATAATTACAATAATTATGTTTAGCAATATTACTTATATATTTAGTAATATGTTTAAAAATGGTAGTTTTTGTGTTACGTACCTTTGAAGTTTCTAAGGCCCAAAATTCTTAATCGTATGCTTGAAATTCCCCTTTTAAATCATTCCTATCCCAGTTCCTTCAGTAAATTAAAATAAAAAACACGAATTTAATAAAAACTGCAAAGCAAACAATTGTTTTCGTTCAAATTTGAACTTTCTTCAGGCATAATAATTAACACCATTTTGTTTATCCTACGAATAGGCTGAAAAAAAATTACTAAATCACACTTTTGATAATCTCGAAAGGCAGCTGGAAAAATTTGTTTCGATATGATCAATTGACCAATATGACCAATTGATCAAAACATGACCAATTTTTTTCGGTGCTATCAGGACCCTGGGACTTCTCGAGAGCATTGAGATATGTAATCATATGAAGTTTTTGCATTTAATGTTTACTTTCCCCACCATGTAAAGAAGTGCATGAGATAGTCGCTGGTTTTATGTCACACACAGGTCTGTCATTTCGGGGTAGGTTTTAACTATGACCCCATCCCTGCAAGGGGACAGTTTTTGTTTTAACCTTGCGTTTTTCATAACTGCAAGATATTAATGGTCCGTTCCTCAGAAATGTTAAACTCAAAGAAGCAGTAGTAATGAAAGCGTACTTTTTTGTCTGAAGTTCAAAAGACTTTTCAGCATTGCGGCGGAGAAATTGATATGGTAATAACCTGACTAATAAAAATCTACGAATCTAAATTATTTGATTGTCCTTCCATTTCTCAAATCTCCATATTTTCCACATAAAACAAAGTTTCATAAATAAAAGAATTTTCATCAGCAACTCCCCAAACTTACCATGGATAATATACCCCTTAGGCTCTGAATGCGGCGAAATTGCAATTTTTTGAAGAGAAAAGTTTAAGAGAGGTTTGAAAAAGTTATATTTTGATAAGGTTTATTCTGTATATTTTAAAATATAAAAGAAAATATATATTAAGTAAAAAGAATTTTTTTTTCTGATCAAACAGTTCGTGGTAACGAACTGTAAGTAAAGAGCGACCCGGCTCAATAGTAACCAAAACTCTAAAAAACGAAATTTTGATATCAGAAGATACATCAAAAGAATTGTATTTTTTTGCTGATTTCAAATATATAAGCTTTATCAAGTTTAGTCTTACCCATCAAAAGTTACGAGCCTGAAACAATTTGCCTTATTTTAAAAAGAGGGGACAACACCCCTCAAAAGTAATAGAATCTTAATAAAAATCAAACCATCAGATTCAACGTATCAGAAAACTCTACTGTAAAGGTTTGAAGCTCCTATCTGCAAAAATGTGGATTTTTTTTTTTGCCAGAAGAAAGATCACGGATACGTGTTTGTTTGTTTGTTTTTTTTCCCCAGGGATGATCGTATCGATCCAGCGGCCCTAGAATATTGTAAGAGGGCTTGTTCGAACGGAAATTAAAAGTTTTAGTGCACTTTTTAAGCGACCAAAAAGATTGGAGGACAATTAGGCCCCCTCCCACGCTCATTTTTTCCCAAAGTCACCAGATCTAGATTTTGAGATAGCCATTCTGTTCAACATAGTGGAAAATATAATAAATATGTCTTTGAGGATGACTTAATCCCCCACAGTCCACAGGGGAAGGGCTGCAAGTTATGGACTTTGCCCATTGTTTACATATAGTATTGGTTATTGGAAAGTATACAGACGTTTTCAGGGGGGATTTTTCTGGTGGGGAGGGGGCTGGGGGAGGGGTTTACGTGGAAAAATCTTTCCATGGAAGATGTTTTCATGGGGGAAGGGACATTTCTATGAAGGGACTGCCGGATTTCCTAGTATTATTTAAAAAACGATCAGAAATTAATAAAAAAACAAGTTTCTTTTTAACTGAAAGTAAAAAGCAACGTTAAAACCTAAACGAAAAGAAATTATTCCGTATATGAGGGGGTTTTCCCCTTAGTCGATACCTCGCTCTTTACGCTAAAGTTATTTTTAATACTTTCAAAAGAGCTATCTATTCTAATTAAATGACCTTTGGGATTCGGGGGTCATTCTTACAGAATTGGAACAAAATTCGAACTTTAGCATAAAGAGCGAGGTATTGATTAGGGGGTGAAACCCCGCATATGCGTAATAATTTCCGTTTGTTTTAAGTTTTAATGGTGCTCCTTACTTCTATTTGAAAAAACTTGTTTTTTTATTTAATCGAAGGAAAGAGCAAGTTGAAACTTAAAAAGGAACAAAAACTACTGATTACAAGCTTGTGCAGCATACAAGGCCGCAACCAAGATCTCTTTTTTTTGGGGGGGGGGGGTATTTTTTAGTGTGTTATACAAAAAAAATACATAAAAAAATTTCATATGCATTCTTGTTAAGCTGGCTTATGATATTTCCCCAAATTTCTGGAATTATGAAAAACTAGCGCTTTATTAAAAACTGAACTTGCTTGGGTTTTTGAAGAACTAAATCGTATGCTATATTAATTTCATGCCCAGTGAAAGAATATTAAGAGCCTCATAATAGTGAGCCCAGTAAGAGCCCATATTAAGAGCCAAGTGAAAGAATATTAAGAGCCTCATGGTTTTATTTTCTGCTAACTACGTAAGGTCTTTTCTGCGCCTCACCATTTTCATTCGACTTGTCATGCGTTTTCAGTAATGCGCTAGTTTTTCAGAATCCTACAAATGTAGTGAAATATCATAAGTCGGTTTATGTCAGTTCTGCAAATATAAGATACATAAACTGTTAAGGAATAATTTTGTCCGTTAAGTTTCAACTTCGCTCTTTACTCCCATCAAAGAGATATCCAAATATCAGAAAGATCATGGTCTGATACAACCGTCCAATGTTAAATGTTGCCTTTTCCACATTTTTAGTGGTTCTTTTTTTTATTTTTGTTCTTATTTTTTTTCAAAATTCTTGAAGATAGTTTTCGCAGCAAAGTTTCACTATCAAGAAAAAACTTTTGAAATAGATATCATTCCTGAATCTCCTGTAAATAAACACTGTTTCTCACTTTAAAGTTCTTTTTAAATAAAATAAAAGTTCAAAATAGGGATAAGATCCTTTTTAATTGACAGTGCATAATAAATTTCACAAAAAAAACCAGATATTTCGGTCACATATACAGTGACTGTCATCAGTAGTAAAACTGTAAATCAGTTTATCAATAGTAAATCAGTTTTACTACTGATGACGGTCCCTGTAAATGTGACCGAAATATCTGGTATTTTTTGTGAAATTTATTATACACTGTCTATCAAAAAGGATTTTATCCCTATTTTGAACTTTTATTTTATCGTCATGGAAAGGCAGTGTGGTCTCCGAAATTATCTAGTTCTTTTTCAAAACATGTTTCTTAATTTTTGGTTGAGGTGGGCTGTATTTCGGTCGCTACTTGGTTGCAGCTACCATTACAACCATAAAAATGGTAGCAATGGTTGCAACCATAAACCGCAAAAAATGAGTTTCTTTTTATACTAAAGATTGCGGAAACTTTTCTGACACCACTTGAACTTTTCTTTCTGTTTTACGATCCAAGCTAGAGATCTTGATCTCGAATCGATCTCGTATCGATCTCGAATCTAGCGATCTCGAATCTTTATGCCATACTGATGCCAAGCAACAGACCATTGATCACGATAAAACAAAAGAAAAAAAGGTAAAACCTATCCGGATTCCATCATCTACTGAGGAAAAAAGATTTAAGGAGATTTATAAGCGGTTGCTTTAGATGTTCCAAATATCTGATGTGTTTATCCTGCCCTATTTACTTTTCGTAAAAACGTTGTAGCTATTTACTTTTCATTTATATTTTTAATTATTGTTTTCAATTATTTATATTTCCATTATATTACTACTATTCATCTATATTTTTCAAAAAAATTGTAAAATTGTGTATTGTGTTTTTTTACTTACAAAAAGCAAGTATATAGAACAATTTTCTGTCAGTTGAGCCCTTACAAACCTATCTAAGGTGTTATAGGGCCTTACTAGCGGAAATGTAAAAAAAGGCAGAAGAAGACTAAAAAAGAGACGCATCACTCCTTCTTCTGCAAAAAAATGATTCTACTACTTACTGAAAAAAAAAGGACTGTATTTCTCATAAATCAGGTTTTTGGTTATGGAGATTCCAATGATGCCGTTTTTCAATTCGATCCAACACAATTTTTTAGGTTCTTTGGCTATTTCTAATAATTTCCATAGATTTGTTTTCACAATAAAATTTTACCATTAGGATCCATCAAAATCACAGCTATCTATCATAGATAAGCTTCAAATGGCGATTTTTTCCTCAGAAGGCAGTTTTTTTTTAAAATGTGTTTTTAAATTTTCAGTTACTATGGGCTAGGTTCCGTTCGTTTTATATTGTTTGTAGCTCGAATATTCAAGACCCAGAGGATTAAACCTAAAGGTGCTCCAAAGGTATATCCAGGACTTTTTAGGTGGGGGGGGGGGCACAAAAAATAGTTACAAAACTCATTAGAAATTTTTTTTATATGGAAGTTTGTTAGCTTAAACAGGTCGGAAAAAATATTTGCGGGGAAAGGTTCAAACCCGTTAACCAACCATGTTTTTTGGGTCATAAATGAAAAAAATAAAATCGAAATATTCTACCGAAATGGCTTATGCTATAGATCAAAAGATTGGTCGTATATTTACATTTGCCTTGCTTTGCATCACACCAGTGTATGCATTTACAAAAGAAATTAATAACGCAAATGCATAAATGATATGAAGCAATGCAAGGAAAAACAGAAAGAAATGTATCCAACCACTAATAGCTCTTGACTAACCAAAAAATTTAACTTATCACTAGTTTTATACCTTGATATGTTTCTTATGGTGAATCTCCCATGCGAAAATGTAATATGATACCGATCGTTGAAGAAACTTATCTGTAAGCTTGAATTAAGACATGAAGCGATTGATTCTGCGGTGAGAACCTCATCATCCCACCATATGATATATTTCTACTGTGTGAGTAAGTAAAAAACAAGCTTTTTTTTCAAATCGAAGTAAAGAGTAATATTAAAGTTAAAAAAAAAACACCTAATGGTGGTGCATTGGGTTTTATCTCAGCTTGGTAATACGGGACCCAAATCTCGAATCCTGCTGTGGCCAGGGTTGCCGACTTTTTGTCCATGAATGTGTCCCCTGAGCATGCGAAAATGTGTTATTTTTAGATAAAATGTGTCCACCTTGAAATCTAAAAAACTAGGGGCTAATTTTTTTACCTGTTGTATTATCAAACAGTTCGTGGTAACGAACTGTAAGTAAGGAACAACCCGGATCAATAGTAACCGAAACTCTAAAACACGGAATTCTGACACCAATAGATACATCAAAAGAATTGGATTTTTGTGTTGAGTTCAAATATTTAAGCTTTGTTAAGTTTAATCTTACCCATCAAGAGCTACGAGTCTGAGAAAATTTGCGTTATTTTTGAAAAAAAAACACCCCCTAGAAGTCACAAAATCTTAATGAGAATCACACCATCAAATTCAGCGGATCAGAGAACACTACTGTAGATGTTTCAAGCTCCTATTTGCAAAAATGTAGAATTTTGTATTTTTTGCCAGAAGAAAGTTCACGGATGCGTATTTATTTGTTGTTTTTTTTTTCCAGTGGTGATCGTAGCAACCCAGTGGTCCTGAAATATCGCAAAAGGGCTCATTAGAACGGGAATTAAAAGTTATAGTGTCCTTTTTAAGTGACCAAAAACTTGGAGGGCAACTAGGCCCCCTCCCAAGCTCATTTGTCTCCTAAATTTTGAGATAGCCATTTTTTTCAGCATAGTCGAAAAATCTAATAACTATGTCTTTGATGATGACCTAATCCCCCCACAGTCCCCGGGGGAAGGGCTGTAAGTTATAAACTTTGTACATTGTTCACATATTAATTAAAAAACCTTTTCCTCAAAATAAGTTTTTTTAAAAAAAAGTAGAGCTTCATTAAACCAAAAATGAACAAAAAAAGAATCAAACAATCTACCAAGCAAACAACTACCACAAATCAGCGTCAATAAATAAATGAAGCCAAAAACGAACAGAAATCAGAGGCAACGCTATAGCGTTGCCCATAGTAAAGGCCATACGACTCCAATGTTTTATTATTTATGATTTATTTTTTTCCTCAGAGGCACTTCATGTGGAAGAGGTCGTCGTATAAACTTGAAAAGGGTCTCATTCAATAAGAAATCGAGATTTCTAGTGCCTTTCTTAAGGGTAAAAGTGATTGTAAGGCAACTAACACCCCTTCCACGCCCACCATTTCCCCAAACACATCCTATAAAAATTTTGAGATAGCCATTTTATTCTACGTAGTTGATTTCCTGATATAAATTATGCTTTCGAGGAGGACACACCCCTCACATCCCTCAGGGGACGGGTTGTAAGTTATGCCTTGGGGGCATAAAAGGTTTTAATAGAAAGCTTTGTTGTAGAAACTTCATAAAGGACTCATTCGATTGGAAATTCAAAGGGCTAGGGCCCTTTTTAATAGTCGAAAGTGAATGGAGGGCAACTAACCCCCCTCTCACGCCAAATTTTTCCCCAAACACATCCAATCAAAATTTTGAGATAGCCATTTTGCTCAACGTAGCTGAAATTTCTGAAAATTAGGTCTTTGAGAATGACAAATCCTCCACAGCCCTCAGGGCAAGGGTTGTAAGTTAAGCTCTGGGGGCACATAAGGTTTTTATAGAAAGCATTGTCGTAGAAACTTCAAAAAGGGTTCATTCGATTGGAAATTGAAATGGCTAGTGCCCTTTTTAATACTCGAAAGTGATTGGAAGGCAACTTACACCCCTTCCACGCCACCATTTCCCCAAACACATCCAATAAAAATTTTGAGATAGCCATTTTGCTCAGCGTAGTTGAAAGTTCCGAAAATTATATCTTTGAGCAGGACACTCCCCCCATAGCCTTCAGGGCAAGGGTTATAAGTTATGCCCTGAAGCAATATATGGTTCTTATGGATGGAATGCTCGTGTAAACTTCAAAGAGGGCTCATCTGAATGGGAATTGAGAGCTCTAGTTCACCTTTCAAGCGTCAAAAGAAATTGGAGGGTAACCAGCCCCCCAAACCCTTTTTTCCCAAATGCATCCGATAAAAATTTTTATGATAGCTATCTTGTTAAAAATAGTTCAAAGATCATATAACAAAAACTCCGGGGTCGATGCAATCCCCCAGGGCCCGGGGGCAGGCGTTTTAAGTTATGCCCGGGGGGAATATATGGTTCTTATGGAAGGGATGCTCGTAAGAAATTAAGAGGGGGCTCATTTGATTGGAAATAGGAAGTTCTAGCTCTGTTTTGAGAGTCAAAAGAGATTGGAGGGTAACTAGCCCCCCCCCCACGCCACTTTTCCCCCAAATGCATCCGATAAAAAATTTTAGATAGGCATTAAGTTAAAAATTGTTCAAAAGTCAGATAACAAAAGCTAAGGGGTCAACGCAATCCCCCAGGGCCCGGGGGTAGGCGTTGTAAGTTATGCCCTGGGGCATACATGGTTACTATGAAAGGGATGCTCGTATAAACTTTAGAGAGGGCTCATTTGATTGGAATTGAAAGTTCGAGCTCACTTTTTAATAGTCAAAAGAGATCCGAGGGAAACTAGTCCCCCACGCCTTCTTATTCCAAACCCATCTGATGAAAATTTTGAGATAGACATTTTGTTAAATATAGTTCAAAGGTCGGATAAGAAAAACTCCGGTGTCAATACCACCCCCCCCCCCAGGGCCCAGGGGAAGGCGTTATAAATTATGCCCTAAAGGTATGTATGGTTCTTATGAAAGGAATGCTCGTAAACTTCATAGAGGGCTCATTTGATTGGAAATTGAAAGTTCTAGTTCACTTTTTAAGAGTCAAGAGAGTTAAAAGCTATTAGCCCCCCTCTACACGCCCTTTTCTCAACCCATCCGCTACAAAATTTGAAATAGCCAGTTTTTTGAAAATTGCTCAAAAATTAGATAACAAAAACTCCGGTGTCAACACAACCCCCCAGGGCCCGGTGGGAAGGCGTCGTAAGTGATGGCCTGGGGGCGTATATGGTTCTTATGATAGGTGTGCTCGTATAAATTTCAGAGAGGGCTCATTTGATTAGAAACTGAAAGCTCTAGTTCATTTTTTAAGAGTCATAAGATATCCGAAGGCAACTAGTCCCCCTACACACTCCCCTTTTTCCCCAAGCCCATCTGATAAACATTTTAAAATAGCCATTTTATTAAAAACAGTTCAAAGGTTAGATAAAAAAAACTCCTGTGTTGACGCAACCACCCAGGGCCCGAAGGCAGGCGTTATGAGCAATGCTCTGAGGGCATATATAGTTCTTATGGAAAAAATGCTCGTGTAAACTTCGGAGAGTGCTCATTTGACTGGAAATTGAAAGTAATTGTTCACTTTCTAAAGTCAAAAGAGATCGGAGGGCGACTAGCCCCCCTCCCTCCACGCCCTAAATACATCAGATAAAAATTTTGAGACAGACATTTTGTTAAAAATAGTTCAAAGTTCAGATAACAAAAACTCCGGTTTCGAAACAACCCCCAGGGCCCAGGGGTAGGCGTTTTAAGTTATGACTAGGGAACATGTATCGTTGTTATGGAAGAGATGCTCGTATAAACTTCATAGAGGGCTCATTAGATTTGAAATTGAAAGTTGTAATTCACTTTTTAAGAGTCAAAACTGATCGGAGGACAGCTAGCCTCTCCCCAACACTCCATTTATTTTTTTCCCAGAGGCATTTTATATAGAAGGGGTCGTCGTTTAACCTTCAAAGGGGGCACATTCGATTGAAAATTGAGACTTCTAGTGCCCTTTTTAAGAGTCAAAAGTGATCGGAAAGCAACTACCTCCCCCCAAGCCTTTTTCCCAAAATACATCTGATAAAAAATTTGAGGCAGCCATTTTGTAAAAAATAGTTCAAAGATCATATAGCAAAAACTCCTTTACGTATGGCCAATTCGTAAAAAGTAGTTCAAAGGTCAGATAAGAAAAACTCCTTTGTGGATACAAAGCCCCAGGGCCTGAGGCAGGCGTTGTAAGCATTCCTCTGGGGACATATATGTTTCTTATGGAAGGTATGCTCATATAGACTTTGGAGAGGGCTCATTCGATTAAGAATTGAAAGTTCTAGTTCAATTTTAAAGAGTCAAAAGATATTGGAGTGCAACTAGCCGGCCCCCTCCATGCCCTTTTTTCTCAAACCCATCCGATAAGAGCTTTGAAAGAACCATTTTTTTTTTAATATTTCAAAAATTATATAATGAAAACTCTAGGGCCGACACAACCCCCCAAGGCCCGGAAGCAGGCGGTGTAAGTAATGCTCTGGAGGCATATATAGTTCTTTTGCTCGTACAAACTTCAAATAGGGCTCATATGATTGAGAACTGAAAGTTTTCGTTCACTTTTTAAGAGTCAAAAGAGATCGGAGGGCAACTAGCCCCCCCCCTCTCCACGGCCAATTTTCCTCAAAGCCATCCGATAAGAACTTTGAGAGAGCAATTTTTTTTCAAAATTGTTCAAAGTTCATGTAACGAAAACTCCAGTTTCGACACAATCCTTCAGGGTCCGGAGTAGGCATTGTAAGTTATGCCTGGGGGGCATAAGCAGCTTTTGTGGAAGGGATGATTGCTTAAACTTTGATTGGAAATTGAAAGTTCTAGTTCAGTTTTTAAGAGTCAAAAGAGATCAAAAGGCAAATTTCCCCCATGCCCCTTTTTCCTCAAGTGCATTCGATAAAAATTTTGAGATATCCATTTTGTTAAAAATAGTTCAAAGATCAGATAAAATAAACTTCGGTGTCGAAACAGCCACCCAGGGCCCGGGGCAGGCGTTGAAAGTTATGCCCTGGGGGCATATTTGGTTCTTATGGAAGGGATGCTCGTATAAACTTCAGAAAGGGTTGATTTGAATGAAAATTGAAAGTTTTAGTTCAATTTTTAGGAGTCAGAAGAGATTGGAGGGCTCCTAGCCTCCACCACACCCTTTTGCTTTCAAACCCATCGGATACAAATTTTGAGATGACTATTTTTTAGAAATAGTTCAAAGGTAAAATAACAAAAACTCCAATGTCGACACAACCCCCCAAGGCACGGGGGGCAGGTATTGTAAGTTACGTCCTGGGGCCGTATATGGTTATTATGAAAGGGATGCTCGTATAAATTTCAGAGAGGGCTCATTTGAATGGAAATTAAAAGTTTTAGTTCATTTTTTTCAGAGCAAAAAAAGATCGGATTGTAACTAGCCCCTCCCACCCTCCAAGCCGTTGGGCTTATTGGATGGATAAGCCCATCCAAGAAAATTTTGAGGTGACTTTTTTTTTAAAAATAGTTAAAACATAAGATATTAAAGCTCTGGGGTTGACACAACCCCCCAGGGACAGGCGTTGTAAGTTACCCTCTGGGGGTATATATGATTCTTATAGAAGGGATGCTCGTACAAACTTCAGAGAGGGCTCATTTGATTGAAAATAGAAAGTTCTAGTTCACTTTTAAAGAGTCAAAAGAGACCTAAGTGCAATTAACCCCCTACACGCTTTTTTCCCCAAACCCATCCGATAAAAATTTTGAGATAGCCATTTTGTTAAAAATAGTTCAAACATCAGATAGTAAAAACTCCAAGATTGACACAAACCCATTTTTTTACTTTGATATTGTTACCTTGATACCATTTTGATACTTTGATGAACATTTGATTTTTTTTAAAAGTTTGATTTTGAAATGAGGAATTTTTATAAAACGTGAAACATTTTGCAATCAAAAGCAAACAAAAATTAATTTAAAAAAACTAACCAAAAAATAAGTTTTTCAAAGAGAAATAGAGGCTATTTTAGAATTAAGATCAGGAGATACAAATGCCATTTAAAATTAAAACTCAAAACGACCCGAAATTAAATAAAAAATCATAGCAAAAAATTTACAACAAGTAATAATACAGAATAATAAATAGATATTAAATCGAGTAATGCTTAGATTGAATATGAAAATAAAAGCTTAAAACTAAAAAAAATACTTTGCTATTGAAGCATAAATGAGACTTAAAACGAAGAGAAAAAACAAAAAAAAAAAACAATCAATGCAAACAAATATACAACAGATATTAATGTAAATGAATAAATAAATCTTAAAACGAGTGGAACTTAAATTGAATATGTAAATCAAGCCTGAAGCGGACAAAAAGCACTAGAAACAAGAGTTTGGGTATCGCCTCCTTTTCTCACTGTAAAAGTCTAAAACCTACTGCATCATTGGCGCTTTACTGAAAACTATATGCGTCTTGAACAGTCTTGGAAAGTATGAACAACATGAAATTGAATATTTGATGTATAATGATATTAATCAGAGGCAACGCTGTAGCGTTGCCTATAGTAAAGGCCATACTGCTCTAATGTTTTATTATTATTATTTTTTTTTCCCAGAGGCACTTCATACGGAATGGGTCGTCGTAGCAACTTCAGAAGGGCTCATTCTATTGGAAATTGCTAGTTCTAGTGCCCTTTTTAATAGTCGAGAATGATTGGAGGGCAACAAGCCCCCTTACACCCATCATTCCCCCAAACACATCCAATCAAAATTTTGAGATAGCAATTTTGTTCAGCGTCGTTGATTTTCAGATAGAAAATATGTTTTTGAGGAGGACACTCCCCCATAACCCTCAGGGCAAGATGGGGGCATATAAGGTTTTTATACAAGGCGTTGTCGTAGAAACTTCAAAAAAGGCTCGTTCTATTGGAAATTTAAAGTGCTAGTGCCCTTTTTAATAGTCGAAATTGATTGGAGGGCAACTAACCCCCCCCCAATGCCCATCATTTCCCCAAACACATCCAATCAACATTTAGAGATAGCCATTTTGTTCAGCGTAGTTGATTTCCACATAGAAAATATGTTTTTGAGGAGGACACTCCCCCTCAACCCTCAGGGCAAGGGTTTTAAGTTATGCTCTGGGGGCATATAAGGTTTTTATAGAAGGCGTTGTCGTAGAAACTTCAAAAGGGGCTCATTCGATTGGAAATCGAGAGTTCTATTGCCCTTTTTAATCGTCAAAAATGATTGGAGGGCAACTAGCCCCCCCCCACGCCCATCATTCCCCCAAACACATCCAATCAAAATTTTGAGATAGCCATTTTGTTGAGCGTAGTTGATTTCCAGATAGAAAATATATTTTTGAGGAGGACACTCCCCCACAAGCCTCAGGGCAAGAGTTTTAATTTATGCCCTGGGGGCATATAAGGTTTTTATAGAAGGCGTTATTGTAGAAACTTCAAAAAAGGCTCATTCGATTGGAAATTCAAAGGGATAGTGCCTTTTTTAATAGTCGAAAGTGATTGGAGGGCAACTAGCCCCGCCCCACGCCCATCATTTCCCCAAACACATCCAATCAACATTTTGAGATAGCCATTTTGTTCAGAGTAGTTGATTTTCAGATAGAAAATATGTTTTTGAGGAGGACACTCCCCCTCAACCCTCAGGGCAAGGGTTTTAAGTTATGCTCTGGGGGCATATAAGGTTTTTATAGAAGGCTTTGTCGTAGAAACTTCAAAAGGGGTTCATTCGATTGGAAATCGAGAGTTCTAGTGCCCTTTTTAATAGTCAAAAATGATTGGAGTGCAACTAGCCCCCCCCACACCCATTATTCCCCAAACACATCCAATCAAATTTTGAGATAGCCATTTTGTTCAGCGTAGTTGATTTCCAGACAGAAAATATATTTTTGGGGAAGACACTCCCCCATATCCCTCGTGGCAAGGATTGTAAGTTATGGCCTGGGTCCATATAAGGTTTTTATATAAGGCATTGTTGTAGAAATTTCAAAACAGGCACATTCATTCAGTAATTTATAGGACTAGTGCTTTGTTTAACAGTCGAAAGTGATTGGAGTGCAACTAGCCTGCCCCCCCCCCCACGCCCATCATTTCTCCAAGCACATCCAATCAAAATTTTGAGATAGCCATTTTGTTCAGCATAGTGGATTTCAAGATAGAAAATATGTTTTTGAGGAGGACAATCCCCCACAACCCTCAGGGCAAGGGTTGTAAGTTATGCCCTGAGGGCATATAGGGTTTTATCGAAGGCGTTGTTATAGTAACTTCAAAAAAAGCTCATTCGATTGTAAATTCAAAGGTCTAGTGCCCTTTTTAATAGTCAAAAGTAATTGGAGGGAAACTAGCCCCTCCCCCCCCCGCCCATCATTCCCCCAAACACATCCAATCAAAATTTTGAGATAGCCATTTTGTTCAGCGTAATTGATTTTCCGATAGAAAATATGTTTTTGAGGAGGACACTCACCCACAATCCTCAAGACAAGGGTTTTAAGTTATACCCTGGGGTCATATATGGTTTTTATAGAAGGTGGTGTCATAAAATTCAAAAAAGGCCCATTCCATTGTAAATTCAAAGGACTAGTGCCCTTTTTAATAGTCGAAAGTGATTTGACGGCAACTAACGCCCCCCCTCTCACGCCCACCTTTTCCCCAAATAATCCAATCAAAATTTTGAGACAGCCATTTTATTTCCTAGCCCTTTGAAGTTCTGGAAATTAGGTCTTTGAGGATGACAACTCCCCCACAGCCCTCAGGGCAAGGGTTGTAATTTAAGGATTCTTCGAATCCTTACTGCTTGTCATTACTACTTACAGCTCTATATACTGCTTGTGAATGGTTATCTGTTGTCTAAAGTTATTTTAGTTTTTTAGATTTATTTTCTTATATTAATAAGTTTTAGACAATAGAAAACTAAAAGTCATAAGGGCAATAAGGTTTCGGTGTTTTATTGTTTTTTAGTTGTGCACTAAGATTAGTGAAAACAGGGCCAACAACGAGAAGGTTGTGCACAGCCAGCCCCGTCCACCCACCCCTTAGAATTAAATTCGACCCCTTCCTTCCATTTGTAGCACAAATGGGAGGATATCGCTATATTTTGCAACGATTATATAATTCTCTCTAGATACTAAAAGAATTTTTCTGTTTGTAGATTTTGCTTCCATATAAAAGGATTTCCTCATTGACATAAAGGCAATAAGGTTTCGATGTTTTATTGTTTTTTTAGTTGCGCAATAAGATCAGTGTAAACAGGAGCGCCATCTAGAAGTTATATGCTTCAAACCATGATTTATACGAGATACGATTTATTTTTATTCTTTTTCTACTGTTTATACCCATGATTCATAACGTTGGACGAAGGTCCTACCGGTGGTGCGTGAGAATATTTTGGTGGGACGTGGGCAGAACGCGGACCTTTCGGCTGACTTTACAATTGAGGCTTAATTTTGAAAAAAAAATTACCTTAATGACGCCACATTCAAATGCATTTAAAGAGAAAAGAAATAATGGAAAAACTGTTTATAATGACACCACTTTATAATGACTGTTGCCTTAATGACGCCACATTCAAATACATTTAAAGAGAAAAGAAATAAAGGAAGAACTGTTTAATGTATAGGTTTGACCCAAACTTGTAAGACTGAAATGGAAAACCAGATTTTTAAATGAATTTGTCTCGTGTTAGTTTTTGTGGACTCAAGTTCAAGTTCTTTATTAATCAATAAAAATGTTTTGACAAAACTATCAAATTAATGACCCACAGTGAGAATAACTCGTATGTGGGTTTATATACACTCAACAATAAATAAATGATACTATCTCAAGATACTGGAATAAAAAGATTGCTCTTCAACTCTCCGTAGGGTAACAACAAACAAAACCCGCATAAAATCAAAACAACCAAATAAATAAAGTGAAATGAGGAGCATCCACCCCAGAAAACAAATCAAATTAATAATTACTGATTAAGTGATTCATTAATCTAGTTTTATTATTAACCAACGAATTTTTCAAATCTGTAAAACTGTGGAATTTATTCCAATTATACATAATACTATGCCTTGGTGAAAAACGGGTCCTTTCAGATTTTATTAAAGCCTGACGGACAACAGAACTGCCACGGGTCCAATATGCATGCAAAACCTGATTATTATCCTGAAAAAAGTATTATGCAAATAAAAATACTCAGGCAAAAGACCTTGAAAGTGTTTAATCATATAAAGAACAGAATGGAAAGAAGAGAATAGATCCAGTGGAAGGATATTTAAAATTTGATACATTCTTTTTGTTGACGATTTACCAGGGTAAGAAAACGGGCTAGGCAGGCAATTTTTCAATAGACGCAGAGCTTTATTTTGTTGCCTCTGAAGATGAAGAATATGAGTTTTAAAAGTATTCAAAAAATTAGTGGGACAGTAATTTATATATGAATGCACTAGAGAATGATAAAGAGATTTCCGGGCAAAAACGGCAGAACAAATTTCAGATGATTCATCATACCAAAATTTCTTGCCAGCTTCATTCGAAGATAAATTGCATGGCTTTTAAATGATATTAAATAAAAAAAACAAGTTTTTCAAACTGAAAGTAAGGAGTGACAATAAAACTTAAAACGAACAGAAATTATTCCGTATATGAAAGGGGCTGTCCCTTCCTCAAACGCCTCGCTCTTTACGCTAGTTTTTTATTGTTTTAAAAAATAGAGTTGTGAGACAGAGTTAAACTTTAACGTAAAGAGCGAGGCGTTAAGGAGGGGACAGCCCCTTTCATATACGGAAGTAGAGTCCTAGGTTATACTTCTACGGGACATATAGGTAAACATTTCTACGGGACGTATACACCTTTTCAGAGAGAGTGAGTAGCAGCTATAGGACCATGCAATTTGCTTTCCAGAGCATGCTATTCTAAGGGATTTATGTTCCCTCCCATGTTATTCTAAGGGTTTATGTTCCCTCCCATGCTATTTTAAGGGCTTATGTTCCCTCCCATGTAATTCTAAGGGTTTATATTCCCTCCCATGCTGTTCAAAGGGCTTATATTCCCTCCCATACTATTTTAAGGGTTTATGTTCCCCCCCCATGCTATTATAAGGGTTTATGTTCCCTTCCATGCTATTCTGGTCCTTTACGTTTCTTCCTATGCTATTCTGGTCCTTTACGTTCCTCCCTATGCTATTCTGGTCCTTTATGTTCCTTCCTATGCTATTCTGGTCCTTTATGTTCCTTCCTATGCTATTCTGGTCCTTTATGTTCCTTCCTATGCTATTTTAAGGGCTTATGTTCCTTCCTATGCTATTCTGGTCCTTTACGTTCCTTCCTATGCTATTCTGGTCCTTTATGTTCCTTCCTATGCTATTCTGGGCCTTTAAGTTCCTTCCTATGCTATTCTGGTCCTTTATGTTCCTTCCTATGCTATTCTAAGGATTTATGTTCCTTCCTATGCTATTCTGGGCATTTATGTTCCTTCCTATGCTATTCTGGGCCTTATTTGCAATTTGATCATATTAAGGTGGAAAAAAAGGGTTTACCATTTGCGAATACTTCATTGTGTTCTGTATAAAACAAAAGTGATGTTTGAACAGGGTTGTCAGTTTAAAATAGAGTGTAACGAGGGCTTGTTAACTCAGGCAATTTGTTATAAATTTGGGACAACATAAATCTATGAAAAATGGTTCATGATGATAGAATGACATTGAGTTGACCTAGCTCTACCTCTCCGATGTGTTCTGTATAATACACAAGTGGTTTCAAACTTTTTTGTCTTCTTTTTAAGGAGGAAAATTCCTACAATTACTCTCCTCCTCCAAAGAGAGCTAAGGCTAATGACATTACTCCAATGCAACAAGTGGGGATAACTGGCACTGCTCTGTAGAAAGTTATTTCCTTCAAAAAATGTCATTTCCCATCGTGCATTTAAAATGTGCTTTCTTTTCCGATGTAAATAAAAGACATCTGTCTTTTTAATTAGAGAAATACTCCTTTTTGTAAAAACATTCATCGCAAGCTTGTGTTACTTATGGAATAACTCGTAACTTGAGACACGTTGGCAAAGTTTTTTTTTTTGCCAAATTAAACGAGTGAATACAAACCCTACAATAGTAAAGTATACTTGCTAGAAAACGCAAAGTGAAAATCCCAAGGTTTTGTGTACCAAGAATGGACCGGAGGTAGCCTCCCCTACATACACGAATGGATATCGCTAGAATATTTTAAGATTCAGATGTTTGTTAATTGAAAGCAATTGCTTGCTTTTTCACTCTTGGTATTTTGTGATTTGTCATGCCGGGAACTGAGGGTTTGGTCTTTTTTTTAGTTTAATTTCTTTTGCTTTTATAAGTGTGCTGTCTTAAATTTATGGTTTTTTCATATTATAAGTTCTTTTCATATTATAAGGTTTGATGTGTCCGGAACTCATGAATTGGTCTTTTCTGAGTTTGTTTTCATAACTTTTCATGCGTGCTTTGTCTGAATGTTATGGTTTGCTATAGTAAATTTGAGGTTTTCGGACTTCATGTCACTGGAATTGTCTAGAAATAGCCTTTCATAAATGCATTATTCGAAAGTTTTGGTTTCAAATGTTAACTTTTGGTATTTTGCGGTTTGACTCGTCAGAGTATATGATTTTGTCATTCCTGAGTTTAGTTACTTATTCGATCACAAGTATGTTCTTGAAACTTATAATTTGCTATGTTAATTTTTGGTATTTTGTGTTTTGACTTGCCAGAAACTGATTTTCCGGCCTTTTCCAGCATTGGTTCTCAACCCTTTCATGCCCTCAGTGCAAGGTTTGTAAGTCCTCAGGGCAAGGGTTGTAAGTTAAGCCCTGGTGGTATATAAGGTTTTTATAGGTGTTGTCGTAGAAACTTCAAAAAGGGCTCATACGGTTGAAAATTGAGAAGATTAGTGCCCTTTTTAATATTCAAAAATAATTGGAGGGCAACTAACCCCCCTCCAACGCCCAACATTTCCCCAAACACATCAAATTAAAATATTGAAATATTTATTTTGTTAAATTTATTAGAAAGATCTGGAAATTATTTTTTTGATGATAATCCCCCCAAACAGTCCCCAAGGGCAAAGTTTTTAATTTATGCTCTGGGGACATATAAGGTTTTTATAAAAAATGTTATTGAAACTTCAAAAAAGTCTTATTTTATTGTAAATTGGGAGGGATACTGCCTTTATTAATATTTGAAGGTGATCGGAGGTTGACTGTAATAAGTTATGCTCAGGGGGCATATAAATTTTTTATAGAAAACGTGGTCACATAAACTATGGATGGGGCTCATTGGACTGGTAATCAGAAGTTCGAGTGCTATTTTCATCAGTCAGTGATCAGAGGGTAGATACCCCCTCCCACACGTCGTTTTGTCTCTAAATTTATCTAAAATAAATTTATTTGATAGACATTTTATTCAAAACAGCCTAAATGTCATATAACAAGGCCTTTTGGGTCAAAACAAACCCCAAAGCCTAGGGGCAAGGATCGTAACTTATGCCCAGGGTGTTTTTAAATTTTTTAATTGAAGGGAAGGTTATATAAACTTTGGAGGAGGCTCTTTTGCTTAGAACTTGGAATTTCTAGTTCCCTTTTAAGAGTAAAAAGTGATGGAGGGTAGATAGCCCCCTCCCCTTCTGACAACCTTTCGTCACACAACAAATCTGATTAAAATTGTTAGATAGTTATTTCTCTCAAAATCGTCCAAAGAACTAAAACAATGCCTCTAGGATTGACGCAACCCACCAGTGCCCTGGGGAAGGGGTTGTAAGTCATGGCCTGTCATATAAGGTTCTTATATAATGGGTGATCGTATTAACTTCAGATGAGGTTGATTTGAAACTGAAAGTTATAATGCTTTTTTAAGAGTCAAAATGATTGCAGGGCGATACACCCCCCCCCAAACTGAAAATTCTACTTTAGAACCTTTTTTAAAAATTTCTAAAGTGCTAATAGATATAGCGTTACAAATATCAGAATCGACTTTAGGGGATAATTTATTTTATGGGGGGATGTTTTTGAAACCCCCCTTCCCACCAAACTCAAAATTTTCCATAATTCTATTTTAGAAACTTTTTTTTAATATTTCTAAACCACTAATCGAGCGGGCCCATATTTCCTTGCTCCCAAAACACACATATCCTATCAATCCTACGAGACTCATGGCATTGTCTCAACTTCCGGAGATTGGAATTATTTTCTCAGTGAAAAGCTTTCAAAATATTATTTTAATTATAAAAACATACACACAAAAAAATTATTCTTTCGTAAGGTCAATGTTAGTTACTTCCTTCACGAAAATGACATCACGATCAATATCACTGATAAACGTGACAACCCGCTCCGACTCAATTGGGGCCATGTCTGACTTCACTTGTCGTCGAATTGCTGGGATTTCAGCTAAGGTGATAATAATTCTCCCCTTCACTCCTGGAAAATAGAATATGCATAAGACATTGAATTCAAGAATCCATCGCTCCATATATATTCAATGAAACATGTTGCTTATATCGCACTTCATATTTTAATAATTATTACCAGAAAAAAAAGAAACCCCTTTTCATATACGTTTTTAGATATGAAGCTTTTCACTTCTGGAGCCCACAGCTGATAGTTTAAAAAGATCCCACCTGCACAGAGGAGAGAGTGAGGACCATTCAGTTGTCCAAACTTCTTTTAGATCCTCTCCCCCTTGTAAAAAACAATATCTTTAATAAAAGAAAAGTTGTAAAAGGGAAAGGACTGCTTCCTTTATTGAAAATTAAAAAAAAGAAACTTTCCAATTTACTGAAAAGACAAAGGAATATAGTAGTTTTGGTACGGTAAAAATAAGCCTTTTAAGGATACTTTTAACAGTATATAAGTAATATAAAAGTAAATATTTTCCTTTTAAATTATTCCGTAGTGTCGTTTCTAAATTGAATTTTAACCAAAATGGCATAGATTAAGTAAAGAATGAAGTTGAAACTTAAAATGAATAAAAACCATTACTTTACAGCTTATTTGACATATATCTATAAAACTAATGCAAATAAATTAACTGGTTATATCTCCCTGTGTTTGTACCATTATAAGAACTAGTGCTTTACTGAAAAGACAAAGGAATATAGTAGTTTTGGTACGGTAAAAATAAACCTTCTAAGGATCCTTTTAACAGTATAAAAGTAAAAGCATTTTTAGATTGTTGCTTTATTTTTTTTTCGTTTAATTTGGTATAACTTCTGCTCAATGAGCTCAGTTCAATTGCTAGAATGAGTGGATGTTTAAAAGAAATACTTTGTTTATCGGCTATGATTTTTTTATTGCGATTTCCATTCATTTCTGAGTAATTAGTGGGCTCTTATTTAAGGACAGATCAAATAAATCCTTAAGCCAAAAGGCAGATTTCTGTTGAGCTATCAAAATTTCCGCAAGTATGTCGATATATAAACCTGTCTCCTCAGTTAACCTTTTGTGTCGAAGCTACTCACCTGGAGATACTTTCAGTTCTTGTTTGGCATCTGACCTGTAAACACCTGTTTTGTTTTTAAGCCGGATTAAATTTAGAATAAATTACAGTGGACAGTTTCGCAATAAGTGAATTAATTCGTTTCGCTGTATTGAACTAGTTTTGTACTGAACTAGTTTTCAAGGTGTCAACATCTAACTAATCGGATTAAATTTCATTCGAACAAATAGCATCTAAAGTGAAATTCTTGTATTGCTTGCAAAAGCTTTTGCCAGTGATTATTGAATTTTGGACTGAAAGTGGAATTACGATTTTAGGATTCGTTCGTTAAATTCTGTTTTTATAGCCGAGCGAAATTTAGGCTGGGTTGTGCCTTGCAAGTTTGGCCGGTTACGGAAGCACCCGTGGGGCACAGCCCTCACGTAAAGATAAGTCTTTTTCATTTTTGATCTTCATTTCTGATTTAAAATGGAAGATAATATTAATGCATTATTAACGCAAATTCAAGCAATTAATTTGAAGTTGGATATTATTGACCCGATGTCAAGGCAGGTCAATTCAATGACGTCGTATGTGGCTGAGTTGGGAAATAAATTTGAAAATGTTGCGTCGTTAGTCCAGAATATTCAAAGGGAATCGCAGTCGGTTCGCAGAGATGTGTCAAATGTACGGGAAGAAGTTGGATTAGCACTGAGAAAAATTCAGTATTTAGAAACTGACATGAAGCGAGGAAACATAGAGCTTTATAACTTTTCACCGCAGCATAGGGGGCGCTCACTTCTGGAAGATGTTGTCAGTGCTTTGAATGCGGGAATTCCGAATTTAAATCTCCGTCTTTTTGATGTGCGTGACGCTTTCAGACTTAAAAGTTCAATGAGCGTCCGTCCTGTAGTGATGAAAAGTGCAAGTGTTGCAGGGCAGGACTATGTATTAAAATCATGTTTTCTTTTTCGAAGTTGGGATTATCAATTAGTCCTGATTACACGGAACGTGAGTTGCTTGCCAGAAAAAACTGAAAGAGACTTTAGAAGATGCAAAGACTGAGGGTTTTGTTGATGTGAAATTACGAGGACTTAAAGTTGTTCATCGGTAACCAGGTTTTCATGTATAATTACACAAGCGGCCTTGTTGAAGAACAAAAACGTAACACCACTCATGACAGTGTAAGCCCTCCTAGTGGAAACCAAGCTGAACCCCCTCCCCCCCCCCCCAGAATAGTGCACACTCGGCGCCACCGCTAGTTACGGGCATGGTCGGTCGGAAAATCTATAGCAACATGCCCCCTGAAGACGACGGTAGCTTGGCATATCCGTCTAATGCTAGGACTAGATCTGAATCTTCGGCAACGGTTGTATCTTTTAGTTCTGCGACCTCTGAAATGGGGGACGAAGATCGTAATTTGGTGATGTCTTTAACAGAAACCCCAGCTGCAGGGGGATCGCAAGCTATCCCAGCACTAAAGCAGCGTAATCCCGCCAAACGCTCGAATGCGGAAATTATTAGTCCTGATAACAACGAACCAATAAGGGTAAACCGCCCAAGACCCGCAGAGTATAGTGACAGAGTAAACTCGGGTGATGATGACGATAAGAGGGCGATAGTACAAAAAAAAACTTTTCTGCCCAAGACAGCAAGAACCGACGATGGGAAATGAGGCGGTATAGGGAAATTTGGGCCATGGTGAAAATTCTCTATTAAATGTGTCACATTGGAACATACAAGGGTTCAAGCAAAATAAGTTTAAGGACCTGGTTGAGGCTTGTAGTCCTCAAGTTATTTCTCTTGTAGAAACATGGTCTGGAGAAAATATTATAGTTAAGCATTATAGTTCTTTTAGTGCAAATCGTAAAATGTCGCGAAATGGTCGTTATTATGGAGGTGTATCGTTGTTTGTTTCAGACGTTTTTTTTGTAATCTAATGATGTGATCCGGCTAAAAAGTGAGTCTTGTAACTTAGTTTGGGTAAGAATTTCACGGGGGAAAAGAAGTCATGTGTTTTGTTCTATTTATATCCCTCCAGAAAGTAGTTCTTTTTCATATGAGGATACATGGGAGATATTTCAAAAAGAGTTGCATATTTTTTTGACAAAGTTTCCTGCCGATGGCTTTATTCTTTTAGGAGATTTCAATGCATACACTGGGAAGTTGCAAGAGCCATGGTCTTGCCAATTTGAAGACCATACCCACTCGGAATATCGTCGTGATGGAATGGGTGATGAAGAAATGGATGAGATCCCTCCAAGGACTAGTAAGGACCATCGCCGAAAAAATAGGTGGGGAAGTAAACTTTTAGAAATTTGTGGTAAGGAAAATTTAATTATAGTAAACGGGAGTATCGGGGAGGATAAAGAGCAGGGAGAGTTTACTTGCTTTTTTGGGAAGTATCCAAGTGTAGTAGATTATATAGTTGTAAATAAGTCTCTTTGGCCGGATTGTGCTTGTTTAGGGGTGGTCCCGGTTTTGGGTTCTGATCACCTGCCGATTAGGTTGTCTTTGAATGTGTTAAAAAAGAGGGCATTAAAAAGGTCTTTGGTGGGTTTTAGGAGCAAGGTATTAGAAGAAGGATTAGAAGTTAGAGATCCATTGAGGCTAGAATCAAAGGAAGAAGAGAAGGTTAAAGTTAAGCTGTTAGGAGATGAATTTCAGGCAGGACTAGAGAAGGGAGAAATATTGGCAAATGATGGAAAAATAGAAGAGTCATTAAAGGTATTAATTGATAGTTTGTATGAAGTAGGTGTTACTACAGCTCAGAAGCAGCCACGGAAGTTAAATTTTTTTTTTTATGGTGATTGCGTAGAGAAAAAATCGGAGTTGGTGCAAACATTGGAGCTACTGAGACAATTTTCATATGAGGATAGGGAAGATCTTAATAATATGTTTAAAAGCCGAAGAAAAGAGTATAAGAAACTGTTAAAAGTGAAGAAGTATAAATTTCAAGAGGAGGAAGCAGAGAGAATGAAAAGGGAATTTAGGAATAGTAACAAGAATGAGTTTTGGAAAATAATAAAAAAATCAGACAAACGCTTCTGACAAGACGAGTATCCCGCCGGCGGAAAGTTGGCCAGAATTCATCGAAAGCAAGATGACAGAAAGAGAGGAAACGGATAGCCTGAGTCGGTGGGTGGTCGGCGAAAACCTTGCGGAATTCCCTCTAAAGGAAGAAGATTACAAACTACTGCAGCCTTTCACAGGTGAGGAAATATGGAATTCGCTAAAGAAGGTGAGAGGGACCTCAGCACCAGGAGTTGATGACATCCCAACAAGGCTCTGGAAGTGGCCTAGGGTATATTTGTTGCCTTTGTTATCAACGTTATATTCAAGTGTCCTTAGCAAGTTGGTTTGGCCTCAACAGTGGAATATTTCAATAGTTTTACCACTTTTTAGAGAGGGAGACCAAGCATTACATAAGAATTACAGAGGGATTCGTTTAGGAAATAGCCTTGGTAAATTATTTTATAAAGTGTTAGTGGCTAAATTAGATAGTTGGATTAAAGAATCAAATAAGTTAATTGAAATTCAGGCAGGGTTTCGAGAGGATTATAGTGGGGTCGATCAGATATTTATTTTGCATTGGCTTATTAGGAAGTATATGAGGAAAAAGGATGTTAGGCTATACGCAGCTTTTTTGGACCTGCGAGGTGTATTCAATGAAGTTTCACGAGATTTGTTAATAGAAGGACTTATAAAGTTAGTGCTGCCTAGACGTTTTGTAGGATTGGTTGTTAAAATGTATTTGGTTGTTAGAATGGTATTTAAGGTAGGAAAGTCTTACTCTAGGGCAATTGTCAGTAGGTTAGGGGTTAAACAAGGTTGTACAATATCACCTAGGTTGTTTTCCCTGTATCTTAATGATATAGAAGATTATATGGTAGGGCAGGGAGCCCCAACTCTAAATCTGTCTGCAATGCAGGTGTTCGCTCTGTTATTTGCAAATGATATAGTATTGGTGGCTAAAGATGGGCCTGACCTTCAAAACTGCTAGGAATGGTGTTCTTACACCTAAACAAGACGCGTTTGGTCCAAAATGCTACAATTTCAGTAGCTATGGTAATCTGACAACATGGAAACATAGAAAACAGGTTTAGCTTATGAGAAGAATTTCTTATACTAGTTGATGGGTTTGTTTATGTAGAATGAACGTTTATCTCACATAGTAAATGGAACGGGCACAATAATTATGTAGCTAGTAAAGGTCTTAGGGCTATATTGCTAGTTTTAAATAGTAGTGTTTTGAAAGTAGGCCTGACAGACCTTAGGCTTCAGAAAAGGATATTCCAGACTAAGCTAGCTTCCGTAATGTCTTTTGCAGCAGAGGTGTGGGGTATGGAGAAGGCTGATAAGGTAGACCGGTTACAGTTGATGTAATTTAAGCGGATAATGGGGGTTAGTGATAAGTTTAATCATGTAGTATTAAAAGGTGATTTAGGTTTGTTATCATTAAGGGTGGGAAGGATAGTGCGGATAGTAAATTATTGGGAAAGGATTATAAATCTGCCTAGTAGGAGGCAAGTAAAGAATGCATATGATGAGATGCTAGTAGATGGCAGGAAAAGTTCTTGGCCAAATCGGGTTAAAGAGACTATTGATAGATGTGGTTTTAGTGAGTATTGGAATGAGGGGAAGGGGCTAGGTGTGGAAGTGGGGCTAGTTGCAAAAAAAGTAAAGGATAGACTAATAGAGCTGGAAATTCAAAGGTGGCAGAATCAGAAATCATCCTCGGCGTCCCTGGGGCTGTATGGGCTGGCAAAGGAGGTTTGGGGGGAGGAAGTTTACTTTAAAGCGGGGATGAGTAGTGAGGATTTAAGATGGGTAATTTCGGTTCGTGGTAATTTTTTGGGTATTGGAGAAAGGAGGAAATATATTGGGAATTATAGGATTAAAAATGGTCCTTACCAGTGTCCTATGTCTAGAGAGGAGGAAGATATCATCCATTTTATGGGTACATGCCAGGAGTTAAGAAATTTGAGGAGGGAAGTGTTTTCAACAGATTTTGGAGGGGTGGATTGGCTTGAAAAATTTTTAAAAAGTAGAAATTTTGATGATTTTATAAGGTTTGGCAAATTTGCAAGAGTGGGTATGGCACATAGAGAAACTTTTTTGATGAACTGTGAGTAATTTATTGTGTGTTTTTTTTTGTATTTATTTTTGTTTTGTTATTTTGCCATGGCCCGAAAAGGCTTTTGTTGCAATAAATATCTATCTATCTATCTATCTATCTATTCACGTTTTGTGAAAAGAAAAAGGACTTATATTACGGTAGCAATCAACAGATCGTCCTATTATTTGTGTGGCGTTCGAATTACTTTGGATTAGCTGATTAAGGATGCCAGAGTTCGGTGGTGAATAACAAAGCAGGTTCCGCGGACCACCGGGCCAGCCGTCAATTGCTGATTGCCACTGCTGCCGTGGGCCTGCCCACTGAAAGATAAGTTGATTTTTTTTCTCTTTTTTGGTTTTTCTCGTAGTAGCGAAGAAATGTCAAAATTCCAACAGTTCCAGCTTGCGTTAGCGAATTTCAAAAGATTCCCGCTGTGGCCCGTAAGAATTATCCAAGTTTCAAAGGATAAAAAAGGAATCTTCAACTACTTAGTTTTTGCGTATGGAGATCACATAGAGTCGCGCCTAACGGAGAATAGTCTCATCTCGTTTGAGGACAATTACCGCGAAGCATCTACAAAAACTGATAAAAATGTTGGAAGTGCGTTTAAAGAGGTTAACCAAAACCCGGACATTTATAAGACGGCTTCCAAAACTTTTGCATCGCTGAGAGCAGTTTCTTCTGAACCATCTACCGTGGATTTGCTAGCTAAAACAGTCGCAACTGAGGAAGAAATCGCTAAGACAAAAGAATCAATGATGAGCGCGATTACTAAGCAAGTTCAAGATAAATGCGGAAACGACCGAACTCTGAAAACTTCTGTTGAGACTATCGTGAGTGAAATATACTCGTCAGTGTTGCTTGAGTTTAATCCGAAGCTAGAGCAGTTGTTGGTATCAGTAAATAATATCAAAGGACTGATTGAAAATTTAGAGAACCGAATTGCAAAATTAGAAGTGAAAATTGATGATAATGAGCAAGAAAAACAGCTTGGAACTCTAGTTTTTCATGGTATTAAGTAGCAGCCGGGTGTTGACTTGAAGTCGACCATTCTGAATATAGCCTCGCAAAAGCTGGGGCTTTCCGGTATCTCTGATTGTGATTTTGCTATGGTTTACAGGTCGAAATTGAATAATCCAGGGTCGGCAAACGATAAAGTTGCACCAGTGTTCGTGAGATTTTCTACCTGTGAGACGGTCCAAGTGTTTGCGAGTAAATCAAAATTGGCTGGTTCGAAAATCTTTTTGTCTGAATCTCTAACCAAGCGCCGTCGCGATATCCTGAGTGCCACGAGAGACAAGTTTGGCGTGAAAAATGTATGATCAGATCGTGGCCAGGTTCTCGCAATGCTTCCGGGTGAGCGAGCTGCTCGTCGAATTAACTCGCTTTCAGATTGCGTTTAGTTTGTTGTTTATGTGTAGTTTGGTAGTGTTTATCTCGTTAAGATGTTCTATATTACTCTTTATTTATATTTTTATTTTGTTGTTTATTTTTTGATTTCTTATGAGAATAAATATCGTCCCGTTTGAGAGCGGAAAAGGGATAAATTATAGGATTCTTTTTTGCGTAAGTTGATATGAGTAGTATTTTAAGTGGAAGATTGAGTGATTTGCAAAATAATCCGTTTAATGTTAATGATTATTTGTTGACGGATATTGGAAATGATAGGTCGCAAATTAGTTTTCTTCCATCTCTTGACAGTAAATATTGCCAGTTATCAACTTTGGAGGAGTTAGGCCGGTCTGGATTTCATGCATGTACATGGAATTGTCATTTAACGTCTTCTTACCATGAGATTTTTGATTTTATTTCCCGATCTAATAATTTACATATAATGGCATTATGTGAAACATTTTTGGGTCATGATACCCTTCTTTTGTCCTTTAACTTTCCAGGTTATTAACTGATCGCTTGAAATCGATAGTCAGTGGGACGTGGAGGCCTGGCTTTCATTGTCCGCGAGAATTTGAGTTGGAAAATTAGAAAAGATTTGGACATTTAGAAGGAGGGTAAGATAGAAACCTTTAGTATAGATATTCAGTTTGAAAATTGAACTTGTATTTTTACTGTTGTATATAAGCCACCAAGTGTATCATTTGAAGAGTTTGCTGAAGGATTTGAATGTCTTGCTGCAAAGGTAAATAGATCTAGTCAAGAGTTTATATGTATGGAAGACTTTAATTTTGATCTGTTAAATATACGTGGACCAAATTTGGATTTTTTGAGCCTGATGATGTCAAATGATTTATACCCGACCGTGAGCATTCCAATGATAATCACGGATCATTCGGAAACGCTCATCGATAATGTGTTTGTGTCTTCAGCGATACTAAGTAAAGCGTACTGCTCTGTTGTTATAAGCCCAGCCTCCGACCATCTTCCGATTGTATTGCATTTGAATTCTGAAGTGAAGAAAAATAACAGAAAGAATAAAATACCAATGCGTGAACTGAAGCCAGTTAATCTGAAAAAATTCGAAGAACAAATTTGTGTTATTAAGTGGGAAACAGTACTGAATGAAGATCATTCGTTGGAAGCATTTGCAAAGTTTAGCCAAATAGTGTCGAATGTTTATGATAGCACGTGTCCGCTTAAACAAACAAACCCCAGAAAGAATAAACCGCGAAAACCATGGTGTGATGATGAGCTGCTGAATCTGTTTAATATGAGAAATCGGGCGTGTGAGGAGCATCTGAATCATCCGCAAAATAATGAGCTCCATGTGATGTATAAAGAGCTAAGGAATAGGGCAAATGCACTAAGAAGAAAAGAAAGAAGGTATATTTTACAAATGAATTTGAAGAAAGTAAAGGCAACCCCAAAGCAAAATGGCAAGCTGTGAATGATCTTCTAAAAGGTCCTATGAAGCCATCGGAGCCAAAAATTATACTAAATAATAGGACATTGGAAGAAACTGAGGAAATCTGCAACGCATTTGGACAATATTTCTCTGAAATTGGCTGCAAGATTCAAGAAGAAGCAAGGAGCTCCCATGTTTTCGAATCAAGCAGTTTTGTGGGTGAGCGAGGAAGAGGTTTCGAAATGCATTTCCAGCCTTGTACTGAAGAGGAGGTACGCAAAATTGTTAGCACGATTAAGTCAAACAGTGCAGGAGTTGATGGAATGAACCTTAGAACGCTCAAGTCAGTTCTGGTTTATTTGCTTCCTGTCCTCGTATACCTTATCAATATTTCTATGGAAAAGGGGATTTTTCCGAGTGCGCTTAAAATAGCTAAAGTTGTACCGTTGCACAAAGGTGGAGTCAAAACTGATATATCTAATTGGAGACCAATATCAATTCTCCCAATTTATTCAAAGTTTATGAAAAGATTGTTCATCACCGGCTTTACGAGTATCTGATGAAAATTGGTGTTTTACACGATGGTCAATTTGGCTTCCGGAATGAACATTCGACGACGCAGGCAGTCCAGCATCTTCTGGAAAATATTAGCTCCGCACTTGAGAAGGGCCAGCAGGGCAAGGGCGAGTTAATTGATTTTAGAAAGGCTTTCGACATGGGTGATTTTAAGATTTTATTGGAAAGGCGGTGTTATTCAGGCATAAAGGGGAGTGTTTTAAATTGGTTTGAATCGTATTTAAGTGAAAGGAAGCTACGAGTGACTGTGAGTAACAAATCTTCTCAGCCGTTTCCCATAAAGTGTGGTGTTCCACAGGGCTCAGTTCTTGGTCCTCTCCTGTACCTGATATTTATAGACACAATGAGATTCTACATTCCCGGAGCTTCAGTTACTTCTTTTGCTGACGAAACGGCTTTAGTGATTGCAGCAAAGTCGCTGCAAGAGCTCTTGTTCAAGGCTAATAAGGCGCTGGATGGCCTACATGAATTTGTTTGTGCTAGCCTACTTAGCGTCAATGAATCAAAAACTAATTTTATGATGTTTGCGAGGACTGGTTCTGCTCACACTCTCCCTGGTGTCATTATTTACAATGGCCTACCGCTCTCATAAGTCGAAGAGATCCGATATCTGGGATTAATCCTGGATCGAAACTTGAGTTGGAGAAAACACTGCGACATCATAGCATGCAAGCTGGCGCGAGGCCTTGGAGTTCTGAACCGTTTTCAAAATTTTTTACCTTTGAAAATTCTGCTTATATAAATTATATAAATTATATAAATTATGGTTGTTTGATTTGGGCGAGTAATTTTAGTTGCAATTTTAGAAGAGTTCAAGTTCTGCAGAATAAGGCTATAAGGTTTATTGGAAGGTATGATCGTGGTGTTGATAGCACTGAATCGCTTTTTAGAAAGTTTAAAATTTTAAAGGTTGGTGAAATAAGGGATTATCAAATTGGAGTTTTTGTATTTCAGTGTCTGAATGGTTTTGCACCGGATTTTTTTATGAATATTTTTAAGCCTAATTCGTTTTATCACGATTATTTGACTAGGAGTGCGGATAGTCTTGTATCTGAGCCACGGAGCACAACGAGAGCGAGTCAAGTGACCAGACACTGGGGGTCGGCAGTTTCGAATTCGTTCCCAGATTCTGTTCGTCAAGCTGAAAGTGTGCCGCAACTTAAAACCCGTATTAAAAATCATTTCTTTTCAGGAATTTGGTAGTGTTAAAGGTTCGAGAGAAGGTTTTTTTTATATATATATTTTGTGCCATTATATATTTATCATTATTTTCAGTTATTATTATTGTTTTCCCCTTTTTTCATTTTATTTGGTTTGATGATTTGGCATGCATGATATCCAACCAGTCGCTTTTTCAAGCATCTTCTTGCTTTAGTGCGACTTGTTGTCACATTGAGTTGTTTTTTTGTTAATAAAAATGTATGAACCTGAAAAACCTGAACCTGTGTGGCTAAATTTAATTTTTTTAAAGGAAAGAATTTTTTCGAAAATAAACTCAATTTTCTTGAATGATCAAGTATTTTTAATAAATCAGATGTAATTGAAAGTTCCATCAACTATGTATGTGGGGATAACATAAACTCGACACGCCCATTGTGCATGGGTCGGAAGTTATGCAAATGAAGTTATGTTAATCATAATGAAATATACCAAACCATAATGAGAATATAATTAGAAACAAAATTATGGAAGCTACAAAAATAATTGTGAAAAGCAGAAATCATAATGAAATATACCAAAATATGATGAGAATATAATACTTTAGTAACAAAATTATGGAACTACAAAAAGAATTATAGAAAGCAGACCATCCAGAACGGATTACATTAAATAGCTAACTTAAACAACTCTATACATTAGATAAGGAAGGATCCTCCCCTGTAACCCCCTCCTCCGACACCCCCTTCCCCATCATAAAAAAATTCCTCCTGAAACGTCTTTATACATACCATTAACCAATACGATATGTAGACAATGGGCAAAGTTCATAACTTCCAGCCATTCCCCCGGGAACTGTGGGGGATTAAGTCATCCTGAAAGACAGATTTAGTAGATTTTCGACTATGCTGAACAAAATGGTTATCTAAAAATTTTATTGGGTGACTTTGGGGAAAGAATGAGTGTAGAAGGGGGCCAGGTTGCCCTCCAATTTTTTTTTGTCACTTAAAAAGGGCACTAGAACTTTTAATTTCCGTTCAAATAAGCCCTCTTACGATATTCTAGGACTAATGGATCAATACAATCATCCCTGCGAAAAAAAAACAAATAAACACTCATCCGTGATCTTTCTTCTGACAAAAAAATACTACATTCCACATTTTTGCAGATAGGAGCTTCAAACTTCTGCAGTAGGGTTTTCTGATACGCTGAATCCGATGGTGTGATTTTCATTAAAGTTCAATGACTTTTTGGGGGTGTTTCTTTCCGTTTTTCGAAAATAAGGCAAATTTTCTCAGGCGCATAACTTTAGATGAGTAAAACTAAACTTGATGAAACTTATATATTTGAAATCAGCATTAAAATATGATTCTATTGATGTATCTATTGGTTAGAGTTTCTGTTACTATTGAGCCGTGTCGCTCCTTACTTACAGTTCGTTACCACGAACTGTTTGAAAAACCGGTTGCTTTACAATACAAACATCCTTCCAGTTAATGCCTTTCTAATTTCAATGCTAATATTTCTGCTAATATTCCAACGGACCGAATCAAAGTCTATTAAGTCTCATTGTCTTAGACAGAATTTACTTATTTGTAGGCATAGTTTGTGTACATTATTAAATAAAAAAAAAAGTTTTTTTCAACTGAAAGTAAGGAGCATCATTAAAGCTCAAAACGAACAGAAACTATTCCGTACACGAAGAGTTTGCTCTCTCCTCAACACCTTTGCTCTTCCCGGTAAAGTTTTAATCACTTTCAAAAAAGCTTCCTATTCTAATTAAACGACCCTTTTGTTTCAAGAGTCGTTCTAAAAAAAAATAGGGCAAACAGTCAAACTTTAATGTAAAGAGTAAGGTATTTAGAAGGGGGGCAACCTCTTCATATACGGAATAATTTATGCTCATTTCGACTTTTAGTGTTGGTCCTTACTTTCAGTTGGAAAAAACTAGTTTTTTTTTATTTAATCGACTACAGTTTTTAGTCTTCGCAGTTTTTGTATTAACCAGGTGTTTTATAACAGCATGCGACCAAGCTATTAATTAATTCATATCTGTAATTCTAAATTTAAAAAACTCAATCGCTGGTTGGTATTACTCGCCGTTGCCTGAGACACTGCTAAAAAAATAATAAACGACAACCCCAACTTATTGACATGCCACACTTTAAAAAAGATATCCTGTATGTTTTTTCGGGGAAATAAGCTCGGGAATTAGTTGGTGTATCAGGACACTTAGTAACCGTATCAGAATGCTCGGTAAATGCTCCTAAAATAGGAAAGCGAAGTCAGGAAAGTAATTTAAAACCTTAGAGAATTAGAAACATTCTTGTAAAAAATCTAGTGATTCAAAAACTTTTCACGAGTTTTTTTTTACTGGCTTAAACTTTCACACAGAGGAGTAAGTCAAATGGAGCTTCCAGTATTACATACGCTTAAGGAATAATGTCATCGGCTTGCGAAAATACGTCATATACATAACCAATGAAATTCAAGAACACTTTTTGCCACAGAACTGTGTGAAAGTAATCTCTCCTTTTCTCTTGGGTAAAACCTTATTTTGGAGACCTTTTTGATGCATAAAAAGCGTTTTAGAAAAGCGCAAAATATTTTTTATCGCGTTCAGCACACGTGGTACAATTGGCTATGGCACGAAAAGAGCGGAAACTACCCCTTAAAAATAAATTTGCTCACCAAATTTAGCGAAATAAATTCGTCTATTCATGCTCCACTTCATGCTCCAAATTCTTCTTTTCCTTCAGTATGGGAAATGAACGGGAAGGACATCTACGGATACATCTATCTTCAACTACGGGAAGGACAACGAACTCAATTTTAATAAGAAAAGTTCGTTGTCCTTTCCGTAGTTGAAGATAGTAGTGGACCTCGAAAACCAATTGCTCATATTGAGATTTGGTTTCGTTCTTGGGCGTTTCGGCTTCGATGGATCTGATTTATATTGTATCAGAGAAAAAAAGACTGGAAAGCACTGTTAAGAAAGTGTGATTCAACTTTTTGAAGAAGCCAGCTCAGATTTACAAAATACTGCAGCAGTCGTGATGCACTAAAAGAAACATCAGTTTCTTTTAGTAGTTCATAACGTGAACTAGTTCACCTGCCAGGGCTACATTTACTAAATGTAGTAGTAAATGTAGCCCTGGCAGGTGAACTAGTTCATGTTATATAGTTCATGTCATACTACTATTATTCATCACTTGGATTTGGAACAGGGGGATCGAACTTCCCCAAAAAATCCCCCAAGGGTTCCCATACCCCCCCTCCCGTTCCCTACACCTTTTCCCCAACCTATGCACCCCCCTGACAAAAACATTTCTTCCTTCTTTTTCTGCTTTCTTTTTTTCTTCACTTGGGGTAATGATCGTCTTTTTAGGTCTAAAATCAATTTCGTTGTCCTTCCCGATGTTGATGATAGCAGTGGAGTGGGAAAACCAATTGGACATACTGAAATTTGGTTTCTTTCTTGGGCGTTTCGGCTTCTCATTTATCTGATTATCTGATCAATCTGATTTATCTGGAAAAAAGTCAATGAATACAATAAATCACTATCTTATTAATCTAGGCAAAAAACACGCTATTTTCGGCATATCATTTTCGGCATTTTCGACTACACACAACATTGCGTGATCAACACAAGTGTAATATTTTTGTGCGGGTTAGTAAAGCATTTTCCACTTTGTAGCTATTCTTTTCACCACCTGGTTCAACAATTTGGATTTCGTAATTAAATAGACCTATAAAACGGTAATTTTTATTCCGGTTGAATTTAAATACGATTTTAATTAGTTAAATTGGATTGTAATTATTTAAGTAGGATTTTTCTGCTACAAAAATTTTCGGAGCTACAAAGAGCCAAAAAGTGAATGTTTTAGGGTTTAACAGCCCCAAACCCATATTTCACGATCTCTGTCCACAGTACTTATTGAAAATTTCAACGCAATAACCCTAGCCGTTTCTGAGATGTGTAAGATTGACAGTAATACATATGATTGACAGAATATAAACTAATTTTATAGATTTTGAGATATAAAAAATATTTGAAATACATTCAAATTGGAAATTATTCGACTTGTCATCTTTAACCGTGTACTTGAAATTCAAAAAACTTTACGTCATATATATTCCGTTAATACCACGGTTAATTCAGATTAATGGAACTGTCAACTTCAGCGTTCTTACTAGAAAAAAAAATTACACTGCATAATTAGGGGAGGGGAGGGAGAGGTAATTGACCCCTTTGAATTTTTTTTTAGGATTTTCATTAAAAAAAATCGAAAAAATTAAGCACCCTAAATTTTGAAAAGTACAATTTTTTCTTTATTAAAAGAGAATTATCACCCTCTCCCCGAATTTTCTTTAATTGGCGTCCCTAGTCTCATAACCGATGAAGGCTAAGAGAATACAAAAGCAATTTCTCATAAATTTGCTTTTTTTTATAGCAATGTAAAAATCCTTTTTCCACTAATAATGTATACGCAATTGCATGCACGAACACTTGATGGCAGATTACACGTTCTTTAGGTACAAATTAATAAAAAAATAAATACCAGCCAAAATATCATTGGATTTCTCGAAACAACAAAATTGCCCCCATCCCCCTATATTTTAAAAAGTACTCTTTCTTGTATCCTCATTAAAAAAGAAGCCTCCTGCACTTGCTTCACCTCCTGCACTTTCTAAATCTGCGCCCCTGTCCCTAGATGGTACATTACACGTTTTCTAAAAATTTGCCAGAACAAAAATTCTGCTTCTTTTATGATCTGTGGGTATTATAATAACATACAAATACTAAGAATAGGCTCAAATAACATGGAAAATATCTTACTCAATATGATACTTCAAGAAAAAATATGTTTTTGTAGCTATGCGTATTTTGTCATATTCCGAGAAAAACATAAAATTGGAGCTTTTCATTGGTCTAATTTTGACATTGGGATTAAAGAATGGCCAACAGATTCCCTGATACAAGTAGGAAGCCCAAACTTGATATGATTTTTAACATTTTAGCTGAACTTTAAGCTTAACATTACGCACGCTCCAACTCATCCCCAACCTTGTCAAAGCTTAATTCAATGCTTCATCACCGTCAAGATAAGAATAAAACAAAAGCAATAAACGCTAGTATATTATAACGTAGAGAATCCAATGTAAATTTGGAATATTGTATCAGAGAAAAAAAGACTGGAAAGCACTGTTAAGAAAGTGTGATTCAACTTTTTGAAGAAGCCAGCTCAGATTTACAAAATACTGCAGCAGTCGTGATGCACTAAAAGAAACTGATGGGAGTAAATGTAGCCCTGGCAGGTGAACTAGTTCATGTTATATAGTTCATGTCATACCACTATTATTCATCACTTGGATTTGGAACAGGGGGATCGAACTTCCCCAAAAAATCCCCCAAGGGTTCCCCTACCCCCCCCCTTTCCCTACATTTTTTCCCCAACCTATGCACCCCCCTGACAAAAACATTTCTTACTTCTTTTTCTGCTTTCTTTTTTTCTTCACTTGGGGTAATGATCGTCTTTTTAGGCCTAAAATCAATTTCGTTGTCCTTCCCGATGTTGATGATAGCAGTGGAGTGGGAAAACCAATTGGACATACTGAAATTTGGTTTCTTTCTTGTGCGTTTCGGCTTCTCATTTATCTGATCTATCTGATTTATCTGGAAAAAAGTCAATGAATACAATAAATCACTATCTTATTAATAAAAAACACGCTAATATCATTAACCAGCAACAATTCTTGGAATCTCGATTCACCCCTCAGCATCACTTGCGGAGACCAACACAAAGAGCAAGTCGTCCATATCAAATACTTGGGAAGCATAATAGAAAGTAACGAATCGACCACAAAAGAAGTGCTCACAAGAATCGGCCAAACCAATGGGGCCTTCAATAGATTACGGAAAGTATGGCGGTCCCAAAGCTTCTCTATACGACTAAAGTTACGACTCTTCAATAGCAATGTTATGCCAGTGCTGCTTTACGCAGCCTAAATCTGGCACCTGAACCAGGAACAAGAGAGAAGAATACTTGCTTTCGAAAACACATGTCTCAGAAGAATTCTCAACATCCGTTGGCAGAAGAGAATAACAAACTAATCCATCCGTGACAAGACTGGCCAGGGTTGACACCCTGACCTGGAAGAATTTACTAAATCTGAGGGGAAAAATTTACTAGATCATATTTGTTTTTACTAAATGCTCAAAAAAAAATTTTGCGCGTCGATCACTATCAAGCATCAATTTTTACTATAAAAGGATAATCAATACGATTTTCACAATCTTTATTCCTTTTTTCTTCTTTTTTTCTTTTCCTTTTTCTTTCGTTTTCTTAGTATGATTGAAAATTCCGGAAACCTACAAGTTCAAAAATCCTTTTTTGGGGTATTCACCTTCACCTTATCACATTGGATAAGGAGATTCACCTAATCACCTTGGGTGGTTGGCTTTTGTTTTGATTCCAATAGATTCCCAATCATCACAAATCCAAGTGTCATTATAGCTTCATTTTTAGTTGGTAAGATTTGATACACAGAAAGCTGATTTTGTCGACCTTTAGACACCGGAAGTGAAGTGTTTGTTTCTGAAAATAGGTGATTGTTTGTCTGTCTCTGAGACGGGCAAGCGAAATTGCAAATTGTAAAACAGAAAAACAAAACTTGTAAATTGTCATATATTTACGATGATTATTTCCGCTGAATTCATGGAAAATAAAAAAAAAGTTTTGTTTACTATAAACCATGACTTCTTACTAGTTTTTAGTACATTTCGAGAAATTTACTAGATCCTCTAAAATTACTAGATTTTTTTTACTAGATCTAGTAAAATCCTACTGACGGTGGCAACCCTGCGCGCGTATATCAAACAGTTCGTGGTAACGAACTGTAAGTAAGGAGCGACCCTGCTAAATGGTAACAGAAAATATAGAAAACGTGTTTTTGATACCAATAGATACATAAAAAGAATCAGATTTAAATTCTGATTTCAAATATATAATTTTCTTCAAGTTTAGTGCTACCCATCAAAAGTTACGCGCCTGAGAAAATTTGGCTGATTTTCAAAAAAAGGGGGAAAGACCGCCTAAAAATTATAGAACCTTAATGAAAATCACACCATCATATTCAGCGTATCAGAGAACCCTAATGTAGAGGTTTCAAGCTCCTATCTACAAAAATGTGGAATTTTGCATTTTTTGCCAGAAGAAAGATCATGGATGCGTGTTTATTTGTTTGTTTTTTTTTTCTTTTTCCCAGGGGTGATCGTATCGACCCAGTGGTCCTAGAATATCGTGGGAGGGCTCATTTGAACGGAAATTGAAAGTTCTAGTTCCCTTTTTATGTGACCAAAAAAAATGGAGGGCAACTAGGCCCCCTCCCACGCGTATTTTTTACCAAAGTCACCCGATCAAAATTTTGAGATAGCCATTTTGTTCAGCATGGTCGAAAATATGATAAATATGTCTTTTGGGATGACTTAATCCCCCGAAGTACCCAGAGGGAGGGCTAAAAGATATGAGCTTTACCCAATGTTAACATATAGTATTGGTTATTCGGAAGTATACAGAAGTTTTCAGGAGGTTTTTTTTCTGCTAGTGGGAGGGAAGGGTGGGTCGGGGGTTATGTTGGAGGATCTGTTCATGAAGGAAGTTTTCATGGGGGAAGGAAATCGCCATGAAGGGGGCGCCGGACTTGCCAGCATTATTTATTGGTTATTGGGAAGTATACAACCATTTTCAGGAAGGATTTTTTCTGGAGGGGGGCTAGAGGAGGGGGTTACTCTGGAGAATATTTCCGTAGAGGATGTTTCTGTGGGGTGAGGGACATTTCTATGAAGGGGGCGCCAGATTTCCAAGCTTTATTTAAAAAACGAGCAGAAATTAAATAAAAAAAAAACAAGTTTTTTCAACTGAAATGTAAGAAGTAATATTAGAACTTAAAACGACCAGAAATTATAACGTATATGAGGGGGCTCTCCCCCAAGTCAATACCTCGCTCTTTACGCTACAGTTTTTTTTTAGTGCTTTAAAAAGAGCTATCTATTCTAATTAAACGGCCTTTGTGATTCAGGGGTTTGTGAATCAAATTTTTTTTAAGTTTTAACGTAAAGAGCGTGGTATTGACTAAGGCCAGAACCCCCTCATATACGTAATAACATATACGAAATAAAAAAAACAAGCGATACGGCTCAATAGTAATCGAAACTTTTAAAAAAGGAATTTTGATGTCAATAAATGTATCAAAAGAATGTGTTTATAATGCTGATTCTAAATATATAAATTTTATTAAGTTTAGTATTACTCATCAAAGGCTACAAGCCTGAGGAAATTTACTCGATTTTTTAAAGAGGGGGAAACATCCCCTACAAGTGAAAGAATTTTAATGAAAATCACAACGTCAGATTCAGCGTATCAGAAAACCCTATTACATAGGTTTCAAGCTCATATCTGCAAAAATCTGCAACTTTGAATTTTTGCCAGAAGAAAAATATACGAATATAGAAGTTAGTTACGCAAGTTAATTTGTAAAGACATTCATTTAGCAAAAGAAAAGTAAAATTTTTATGCAAATAAAAGCTGCATTAACTAAAAAACGATCAGAAATTAAATAAAAAAAACAAGTTTTTTAAACTGAAAGTAAGGAGCGACATTGAAACTTAAAACGAACAGAAATTACTCCGTACATGAAAGGGGCTGTCCCCTCCTCAACGCCTCGCTCTTTATTCCGTATATGAAAGGGGCTGTCCCCTCCTCAACGCCTCGCTCTTTACGCTAAAGTTTTTTATTGTTTTAAAAAATAAAGTTGTGAGACAGAGTCAAACCTTAGCGTAAAGAGCGAGGCGTTGAGGAGGGGACAGCCCTTTCATATACGGAATAAAGAGCGAGGCGTTGAGGAGGGGACAGCCCCTTTCATATACGGAATAATTTCTGTTCGTTTTAAGTTTCAATGTCGCTCCTTACTTTCAGTTTAAAAAACTTGTTTTTTTTATTTAATACTATTAAAACGCTAAGCCTGTCTAGTCCTTAGAATTAAAATGTACAGTGGTATGAAAGTTAGGTGTCATGATTTTCGGCCAACATCTTCTTTTTTATCATCTTAAAGCATGGCTGTTTATAGATAATATAAACGAGAAAAATTATTCAATCATAAAAAGCCAAAGAGAAGAAAAACGAAAATCCAGGTTTTATAAGGCCAACGAAAATAAGAGCTGCAACAAAACAGATATTTCGAGAAGGCAACTGCTTCCCTTCTCGGCAATATTTGAGATAGTCCTTAAAAACCAAGTTCACATTTTCCGAGCGAAAATGGGAACGACTTAGACCAGAAAAAAAGGAGAATAAAATAAATGAAAAGACAAAAACGAACAACGTGGATGCCAAAGGAAACTAAAGGAAAAATTAGAAGAATTAAAAAGCTAACAACGTGCAATAAAATAACAGATAGCATAATTCAAAACAATAAACCCAAATCATAAAAGGTCAGCCACTCACCCCAAAATCAAGGCATTATCCAAAGGGGGGAGGAGACAGGGGGTTTGAACCCCCCTCCCACGAAATATTTGTCTGAATCGTAAAAACGTAACAAAAATGAATATAAAAAAAATGTTTTATGCGTTTTTTAAAGTTGCTCCCTAGAAGAAATCCTTTTGTAAACCCTCCCCCCTCCAGAAAAAAACATCCTGGATACGACCCTGCTCAGGATGTTCTTTAAAGGAAGACAAAGTTTCGCAAAGGATTCCTCCGAAGATAGTACACGAAGACAGTAAAGGCCACAGACAATTCCGCCATACACTGATTAATAACAGAAAAAGGCAGAGGATTAAATAGTGCCAACCTAAAAACCCACGACCTAAGTCAAAGAAGGAGAAGAAAACACAGGCAGAGAAGATAGTAGAAGCTGCATGCAACTCCAGCATCCACTGATCATCACCAGGAAAAAAGAAAGGGGCTAAATAGTATCAATCAGAAAGTCCATAGCCTAAACGAGAAAATGAAAAGAAATTACTTGAAGATAGAAGACCTATCTTTGAAGGAAGACTAAATAGAACCAACCTAAAAGCCCAAGACCTAAACCAAAGAAGAAGAAGAACTACGAGAATACCTGATAATGGAAGTTCCATGCAACTTCAAAAAAAGAAAGAGGATAGCCTAAAGTTAAAAGCCCACAACCTGAGCAAAACATAATGAATACTTTACTTAATGATAGAAAATAATAGAAGTCGCAAACAAGTCCACGGATATACTGATTAAAAATTTTTAAGCGGGTAAATAGCATCAACCTAAAAGTCCATAACCTAAACCAAAAAAGAAGAAGATAGCACATAGAGATAGCAGACCATGTCGGATGCACCTCGACCATTCAGTGATTAAGAGCAAGAAAAGAGATGAGGGCTAAGCAGCGCCAACCAAAAATCCTACAGGAGCCTAAAAGGAGACGAATATTTGATAAGCATGATTATAAAAAGTGAAATGTTTTATTTCCTGAACATTAGTCAATAGTAGCATTATTAAGTAAAAAGATTTTTTTTTCAATTAAAAAGGAAAAAATGCACATTTTAAATTTTCTTTAAATTCTCAAAATTACTGTTTTAAGCCGAACTGTTGCTTTTTTCGTTATTTTTTCTCGTAGTGAAAGGATAAAAAAAACTCTTAAAAATAACCATGACATTAGTCAACGTAACTCTCAATTACCTTGACAGTTTTTTTTCCAATTGAAAGGTAGAAAAATACCTTTTAAATTTTCTGTTCATTCCTTTTCATTATCTTTTCAAGTTAAAATAAAACAAAGTACATTCCCTTGATATTAAAAAAAGTAAATTTCCTTGGCATTAGTCAACATAACTGCTCTCAAAGTTTTTATTGAAGTAAAAATCCTTTTTTCTTTATTTTTCTGACATTATTCAGCCCCACTGTTATTAAGCAGAACCTTCACAAACTCGAGATAGCACGATTATTTACTTTGCTTCTTAACATTAGGCCTAATGTTGTTTTCTTTTTTTTACCAAAAATTAATCTTCAATATCGAATGTATACTTTGAAAATTAGGGAACTGTTTGTCCTTCGTTTAGACCAGAATGTCCAAATGAATTCTCCTCCCCCCTCCTGAAAAAAAATGCATATAAGTGTAATTTTTCTATTTTGGAGAGAGCCTCACACATGTGTTTGAAAGATAAGATATCTTTTAATGTGGAAAGGTATAATACAAAACATAACCTTAATACAGGAGGAGGGCATCCACAAAAAGAAACACTTTTCGAGTTTTAAGAAATTCTTAAATGGAGGAATTGAGACATTGAGTCAAAATCAATATCAAAATTGGGGAATTTCGGCCCTGCCGTACAACAGAAAACTTTTATTAATATAATTTGCGCATAAATGGCCTCGAGCAGACAAATAACGTCACAAAAAAATGAAACGGGCAGACAGAGTAAAAAAGGAAAAAGATCCTCCTGAGCCATTGCTGGCGCATAGAGCGTCAAATTGACGTTTCAGTTACTGGTTTGTTTTTTTTTACAGGAGCAAGTAGCAAGCTTATCAGCCAATTTTTCTGTGGTGGGGATCGAACCCTGGGCCCCTCATTGCCAAGCAGAGCATCAATTCACTATGCAACAACTATGTTAGACAAAGAGTAGCAAGTGAAAATGGTCTTAAGCCTTACCTTTTAAATCCTGTTTAATTAACCCTATCAGGGTTGTTAACCCTGTCCTTTTTATCGACAGAGTAAGCATATAAATGGTCTTAGGGAGCAGGGTTCGCATCGCGGCCAGTTCATATGGTGCTACAATTGCCCAAATTTGCGCGCTACACAGCGATTTACGGCGTTATAGTAATAAATTGACTGTAAGAGTGCTAAAATAGCATTTTCGTGCTAATTTTAGCAGCCCTAAGCGCGTGCTACAGTACTACACATAATAAAATAGTGTTAAAATAGCACTTTCGTTCTACTGGTGGCAACCCTGCTAGGGAGACAAGGGACGTTACGATACCACTACATGAGCGGACAGAGAGTTGAGGAAGAAAACAATCTTAAGCCTTGTACATCTAGTTTAATGACAACACTGTTTTTTCTGTAAACGCTTAGCATGTAAATATTCTTGAGCACAGAAATGAGATTATGAAACAATGACGTGAGTAGACAAGCAGTAGAAGGGGATAATGAGCACAAGCCTTAACTTTTTTTTTTCATCTGGCTTTTCGGAACTAACTGGAATTTCGGTAGCATCTGTCGTTTCAGATTTTTCATTCTGAAGTAAACCGTCTATATCAGCTGAAAGAAGACACAAAATTAGAAATTTAAGATGATCTTTTTCCGCAAATTATCGAGTTCATTAAAATATCGTAGAGACCAGTTTCAATACTGTGGATAAATTACCCAGTTGGCAGAACTAAATTAATCTAATCACCAAATGAATTGTAACCAAAAGTGAATACTTTTCATGAGCTGGATACATAGGACACACAGGACACAAAGGACACACATTCAAAACTTGTCTCTTCTGCAGCAGCTTCTTAGAAAAAATTTCTAGGTTGTCTAGAAAAATTGCCGGATAAACTGCTCTATTCCCCGAAAAATATCAATTTTTTCAACTCAATAAGTTGATAACTCAATAGTTGATCCACTAAAACTGCTCGATCCACTAAAACTGATCGTTTCATGTAAAGTGTCAACATAAAGAAGAACTAGAGTGTTTGATTCATATTTATGTGGACAGTATACAAGAGCAAATAGGTGAGAAATTGTGAGGCTATTATATAACTGAGATCGGTGTGCTCTGCCCAAGGCCGTGTCCGGGGGGGGGGTGAAACCCTTTTGTTTGACTCAAATTTTGTATGCGTTTTTTGCGGTTTTTTTTGCGTACCCCCCCCCCCCCCTCCCCGAAAAAAAATCTTTGAGTAAAACCCCCTCCGAAAAAAAATGGGTACGGCCAAGGCTCTGCCCAGATACTACAATTTAAAGATACAAACTTAATTATGTACTACAAAGGCCCAAAATTGTGATAGATTAAATATTTTTCGCAGATAGTAAGTTTTCACAAAATCGTATATAGATATGTAGCCACCCAAAAAAAAATTGTAAGCAAGTAACAAACTCTTTCCTGAAGTCACCTCTTGGATACACAATGCAGAAACTTCATTTAAGAAACTATGAAAAAATTGTAAGTAAGTAAGCAACAAATTCTTTATTGAAATTACCTCTGGGATTAACAAAATTCATTTCATTCAAGAAATTAGGACAAAATTGTAAATAAGTAACTAACCCTTTCTTGAATTCGCCATTGGGTTGCACAATACAGAAATTTAATTCACGAAACTATGAAAAACATTGCAAACAAACTCTTTCTTGAAGTCACCTCTTGGACAGACAATACAGCAATTTCATTTAAGAAATTATGAAAAAATTGTAAGTAAGTAGTAAATTCCTTCTTGAATTCTCGTCCTGGATAAATGAAAAAGACATTTCATTCAAGAAATTATGACAAAATTCTAAGTAAGTAACTAACTCTTTTTTAAATTCACCTCTTGGATACCCAATACGGAAATTTCATTTAAGAAATTATGAAAAAATTGTAAGCAAGTAACAAACTCTTTCCTGAAGTCACCTCTTGGATACACAATGCAGAAACTTCATTTAATAAATTATGAGAAAATTCCAGGTAAGTAACAATCTCTTTCTTGAAGTCCCCTCTTGGATACACAATACGGATATTTTATTCAAAAAATTATAAAAAAAAGGAAAGTAAGTAACAAACTCTTTATTGATTTCACCTCTTGGATACAAAAAAAAACACATTTCATTCAAGAAATTATGAAAAAATTCTCAGTAAGTAACAAACTCTTTCTTGAAGTCAACTCTTGGATACACAATACGGAAATTTCATTCTATGGGACCTCTACACGTGATTAAACACGTTTTGAAACTACATGCTATTTGCTTGCCTTTCCTTGGCACCTTTCCAAATGAGCGGGGATTCACCACCGGTTCCTACACATTGCAAAAAAGTGAACAGTACGAAAACTCCACGTTTTCAACCAGACTGGTTTTTTAGACAACACCCATTTTGTAGGGACCAATCAGAGACAGCGAAGGTTGCTCAATATACGATAACTTGATTGGTGATTGGTTACACACCGCGACGGCACATACATAGTGAGAGAGACACGCAAAGTCGACATAGCTTTATTTCATTTTTTAAGGTTAATTTAGACGAGGTTACGTGCGCGCACGTAAATATAATAAAAAATATCTGTCGAGGAGGTATCATGCCCAGAAACCTGTCTGGTTGGCCCAGAAACCTGTCTGGTTGGCCCAGAAACCTGCCTGGTTGACCAAGACAGGTATTTCCATTTAGGTGTACCCACAGTATTTCCATACACCTATTAGCCCAGAAACCTGTCTGGTTGGCCCAGAAACCTGTCTGGTTGGCCCAGAAACCTGTATGGTAAGTCAATGCACATTCTATAGCAAACTCACCCCCCACTATCACACTATAACTACTCTAAGAGATACTTCTGCCATCAACCTAATGCTTCAACATGACAGTCTATTTCATTGGCAAAATATTTGAATTCCTTTTATTCAACCACACGGGTTTTTCGCTAGCAACTCGCCCCCCACTATCGCACTATAACTACTCTAGGAGATCCTTCTGCCATGAACCTAATGCTACAACACGACAGTCTATTTTATAGGCAAATTAATATAACATAAAAAAAAATATACTCACATGTACTCTCTTAAAATTCTCCATATTTGAATATCCAGAGCAAATAATCTATTTTACTCCTTAAACGAGTTATTCAAACTGTGAAATGCTGCAACACGACAGTCTATTTCATAGACAAAATATTTGAATTCCTTTTATTCAAATCCAATCACCAATCAAGTTATCAAAAAATATTTGAATATATTAAGTTATAGACAATACTGGTTTAGAAAAACTAGAATAGTGATATAATTTCACTTTATCGAGCCTCAAATTCCATTTAGGTTACCGTATATGGTATACCCGCAATATTTCCATGCACCTATTAGCCCAGAAACCTTTCTGGTTGGCCCAGAAAGCTTTCTGGTTGGCCAGGACAGGTATTTCCATTTAGGTGATAGTCACTCTCTTTGAAAAGGTGTAGAGGCGCAAACAAATAACATGGAGATTTCTAGGGGCGCAAGCAAAGTATAAGTTAACATACTACTGTCCAATTTGTTTCGGGGGGGGCCAAATCCTTCAAACCCATTATTCTGTAAGAAAAATCAGAAAATTCTGGGAAAATGAAAAAAATCGTGAGATTTCGGGGGGGATGGTCCGGAGGCCCCCTCCCTGCGTACGTCTCTGGAGTGGCACCTCCTGGAAAACTAGGTTTTAGATGAATTATGAGCCGAATAGACTCACAAATTGCTCAAGTTGAGCACAGCCAAGTAAGAGGAGGCTGTAGAAAGTTCGTAATCAATTTCTCGTTTAGTAGCATCAGAGAATCCCGTCTTTTTACGTTTTCTTCTGAGCAGATTGTCACATTTGTGGCTTTGGTAGCAGGATGTGAAAGTAAATGACAAGGACATTGCTTTTACCAACGTTTAACAACACTACCATGCGGCCAATTTGATGGGATCCCCTTTTATCTCTTAAACTGTATCACAACAGCGGCGTAATTTCGTCAATTTTTTTTTTAGGGGGGGGCGGGGAGGACAAAGTTGGAGTCGATTTCCCAAGTCGAGTGGGAATGACTGTGAAAAATGAGCCCTACAGTACCGTAGAGGCAAGGTATACTAAAGAAAACTGATCTGTTTCGGTGGATGCTTAAATTATGTAGGCCTATCTTAACTTTCGACAAGATTTTTGAAGACGCTAAATTTCAACTGGGGTCTCGTCCTCCTAGCAAATTATGCTTCTGTATGACAAATGGCACAATTGGATGCATCTCCCATTAAATCTTATGGCCAACTGACCATATACAGAAATTAACACTACTGCAACTACTCCTTTCCAGGCGAATCTGAGATAACGGCTGTGCATCACAATCAAATTGACCGGATGGTAATATTCTAGGATTAAACTAGGATCTATGCTGGTGGTGTAAAGCCCGTTCATGGCCAGTAGAAATATGCCAATCACTAAGCATGCAAATCATGAGGTAGTGTAGTTATTAGTGGCAAATGATTCAGCTTGAGACATACGAGCTACCCAATCTGTTAATTAGTACATCAAGTGTTTTAATTATCTGCATTCAATTTTTGTAGGGGTTCCGCAATAGCGAAAATAGTTGGTGGCAATGTCATGAAATTTGACAAGTTTGACAAGCGAGTGAATATGTGGGTATTTGAAGAAATGGTTAATGGACAAAAATTGACTGAAATCATCAACACAACACATGAAAATGTTAAGTACCTGAAAGGCATAAAATTACCCGAATCTGTGGTAAGTATCTTCTATTTTATACCTCTGTGGTTAGTATTTTTTTATTTTGTACAACATTGGCCAGAGTCTGAGAATACGCTAAAATGTTAAGGTATAAAATGTTAAAATAATGAAATTAAATCGTCAATTGGTAGAATCTAAACTAACACAAAACGTATGTATCTGAAAAAATTAGGAAATGAATCTAAAATTCAATTTTTAATGAATTTCCCTATTCAGTTAATCATTTTTTGGTAATAGCGGTTGCCAGATTTAAAAAAGAAATATTGGTGAACAATCAGTGAAACATAAGCTAAAAACATATGCTGCCAAACAGCTTATGAAGCAGCAGTTTCCCTTGAAGATGCAGTTGTTTTCGGGAGCCAATAGGATGTTGGTGTTTGATGTTTTATGGGTAAGAAGCGTTGTCAAAGTTAACTAATTAGTTTAACTTATTTATTCTTACTGATCTAGGGGGTACCACTGACATAACTGTGATGCTGCATCCTAATAAATTTAAAAGGTTGGGTCTGGGGAGGGGGGGGCTACCGAGGTCAGGGAGGGGAAGTGTGTTCCTTGTCCCATAACAAATTACGCCCTTGTTCCACAATCGAAGGTCTTGAAAACTCCTGGGTATAATATTAAATTACCGAATCCATGGCAAGTACCTTCTATTGTACCATGTTGGTTATATTCTGAAAGTGTGTACAAGGTTTAACCGACAAGCCCTAATAGCCATAAAATAAGCAGCCTCAATGAGCCGTCCTTGGTGCGTAGACGAAAGTCGAATACGAAAACGAAAACCATGAGAAAATAAAGTTGAAAACCAAACTATGGCTGAATACCATTTAAAGCCAAATCAATCAAACGAGAAAAGAAAGAAATAATCCGATTGATAAGAAAATGAAGCATAAAACTACAAGTTTAGTATTAAAGACGGCAAATGGATGAATTGGAAATTTGCACAGCCATCTATTTCAACGGTCATTTCACATCTGTTGCTCTTTTTACGTTTTATCTCTTTACTTAATTTTTACCGGTTTTTCTCTTTTTATTTAAATTTCATGGTTTAGCTTATGTATTGATTATTTTTCATGATTTTGATTTCAGATTTTTTGCTTTTCCACTTGATTGGGTCTTTTTGCTTTTATTTCCCTTGCAATGACAAACGGCCGTTCAAACAAGAACAATGGGGACTTCAGACCTATCTCTTTTCCCTCGACTTCTTCTGTTTTTTTTTTTTTTTTTTTTATTCAGATCTTCCATTTCATCCTAATGTTTTTTAAAATATTTGCTATTTTTTTCAAGTTTTCTCCTCTACCTGAATCCTATCCCTTTTACCTCTGAAATAGGTCACATGATGCAAGGGCGGATCCAGGGCTTTTCTTTAGGGGGGGGGGGTAGGTTGATCCGATAAAATTGCGTTAGAAGCAAGTTTAATTAACGCAAAATTACGTTAATTAAGTAAATTACACTACTTTAGACTACGTTAGGGGAAGGGGTGCCCCCTCCCCCTCTGGATCCGCCACTGACATGATGCCTTCTTAGATCCAAATCGCGCTAGCAAAAGTCAATCAGATTAACTTGGCAGAATTTTTCATATTAGGAAGTGCTTGGCAAGACCTGAAATATAGCCCAGGACATGCGCAGTACAGTGTTTCGCCTAGGGGGTGTGGCACAGCTATGAAAAATGGAAAAATGAATAGAAAATACAAAGATAGAAATGGTATGATCAACGCGTTGTACTATCAATTTGTAACTACATGTTCTCGCTTATTTTTCTAGGGGCTGCTCAATAGCCAAAATAGTTGATGGCAATGTAATGGAGTTTGAAAACTTCAACTATAAAAGACCGTGTATTTCGGCCCAACTTTCGGAAGCCTAAATCAAATAAAAAGAAACAAGCCTAAACAAAGCATATAAAATGACAAAAGAGAACTCACATTTAAACAAGATCCAATGGTTTCTTTACCATTGGATTCTGTTTAAATTTGATTTCTCTTTTGTTGTTCTTCTTTCTATTTGCTCTTTTTGCGTTGTTTTAAGATCTTGTTCTGTATGTTACAAGGCTGAGATCTTTTAAAGTGTAGATTTTTCTTGTATGCATCCAACTATTTTATATCATTTGTAAAAAAAACAAACATTATACCCCCCCCCCCCCCCGGAAAAATACTGAATTTCCTTTGACATTATTCCACTCAAATTGTTGTTTTCTTCCTGTTATATATACCCGACCTGGTTGATGTAACCAATTTTCGTACTGCCACAATAGCTTGCAAAACAGTACTGTTTTCGCCGGAAATTCTGAAGCAATCAGAACATTTTTAGCATAAAATGCCGTTTTCTCAATCCTTATTAGGTTACCAGATCAGGTATATATAACAGGAAGAAAACAACAACAAAAAAAAGAAAAACAAAGGAGAAATCAAATTTAAACAAAATCCAATGGTAAAGAAACCATTGGATTCTGTTTAAATGTGAGTTTTCTTTTGTCATTTTAAATGCTTTGTTTAGACTTTTTTTTTCTCTCTCTCTCTTTTTCTATTTGGGCTTCCGAAAGTTGGGCCGAAATACACGGTTTTTTATGGTTGAAGTTTTCAATCTCCATTACATTGCCATGAAAATGTAGAAAATTGCATATATGGAAATTGCAAGAAAATATCGAAAAAACCGTGAGACAGTTAAAGAGTTTAACAGGGGAAGGGGAGAAGGCTTCTGCTCAAAGCGTTTGCACACCTCTCTAATTTCAATACAACGCTTCTACCGCTACTGCTAATACTACTAATAACTCATTGCAGTACCAAGCTGCCTGAGGCCAACAAAGCTGGACACGCTCTTGCTCCAGCCCAACCTATTTACCTCTTTTGCCTCATTTGCCCCAGCCTCTTTTTAACCCCTTTCTCTCCCTTCATGAGGTTCAAATCTTCTTTAAGTTCTTTCTTATGACCTCTTCTCGGTTCCATTTTGGGACGACCTACTTTTCGTTTGGTCTTATATGGGCAGCAAAAATATACAATCTTCGGTAACCATGGATCTTCATCTAAAGAATACTGCTTCTATGCCTGTCTATTCATAGGCCCACTCACAACGATTTTTAACAATATCAAGATTTAGGTAGCATTAGTTTCTGGAATCAGTTGAAACCAAATTCACAATAGGGTTTAGCTAGCGTCCGGAACTGGATTGGGCCAAAAGTGTAGTTCAATCGATTTGAACTCAGGTAAGATCGAGCCAATCAGAATTTATCATATAATCTTCTGATTGGCTAATACCTGAATCTTATCGAGATAGAGAAAAAACTGGAAAAATAAATAGAAAAGTAGAATAACCTGTTAAACCTGATCATCTTCAAGAAAGCCCTCTATTAAATCAAGCTTTTGATATTGCTGTGACAAAATTTCCAAGAACTGTGTGTTTTGATATGTTGTTTAATCCACGTGTGCAGTGGGCAATAGCCCAGAAGCACTATCAACAACAACAACAAAGTGGAATAAAAAAAGAGAAATATTTGGAGGAAGAACTGGGGCTTGACAGAGCTCAAGAATAGTCGTACGACAAGAGAAACAAGGGTTAAATAAGAAGTATATAATTAGAAAATAAGAAAATAAGAAGTATATAATAAGAAATATGTAAGTACATAATTACAGTATTAGTTGATTCCAGTGTTTAAATTACTCATTGCGAATGGTAAAACTTGGTTATTAACATCAGATGGAACTGGGTATTATTATAGCTGAAAGTAGAAAGTTCACAGAAATTAGTTCTACTTTTTCACAGTTTAAAAAAGTTTGGAAGAATAGGAAGATAAGTCTGCAAATCGAGATTAGAATATTAGAAGCTACAGTGTTGCCAGTGGTCAAATACGGTTCTGAAGCATGGGCGCTCCAAAAAGCGGATGAAGATTTGCTAGATTTCGTCCAGAGAAATTACCTACGGATTGTTCTAATATTTCAAGCTTGCCAGTTTTTTCGAATGGGTTGAAATGTTAACAAAGAGCCTGCCTCTCTAAAAGACATGATTCGTGCAGTCCCAGGAGCAGTGTCTTAATCAGGGAAGTAGTCCTTATAAAATAGAGAGTTCATAGCAGCATTTTAATGGAAAGGCAGACTTATTGGATCTTTGTGTTGGCAAAAGGCAGACCTTTGGTTGAGTCTAAGTCTTAAAAGGATTTTCGGTCTGTGGTTTTTGAAGAAACCGAAGAAAGGTAAAACGTTTTATTCACCAAAAATGGTATTTGAGGGCTTTAGAGCTTCCCGATTACAAATTTGAGACGGAGCTAAGAGATAGACAATTTAGTGCAGTTTAGAAGAAATCTAAGGAGTGACAGAATTGACACTCTTCCATGAAACTAGGAAGTCACGCAAAAGTTATGGTTCTTACACAGGGGAATTCTCCGTGAGTGCTCTCCTTTCCTGCCAAAGCTCGTCACATTGATAATAAACCAGTGTTCCTTAGAACTGTCATTTCCTAAGTGGCGCAACGCTGCATATTTCCGTGTCAACCTGAAAACGTGTCAGCCTGATTATTAACATCAGCTGAAACTGGATTTACTCCTTACATTTACTCCTTAGATTTTGGAAAATACCCTTTTTTATCGTTCTTTAAAAAAGTAGTAAAATGTTGCCCCTTCTCCCGCCCTACATTCTAATGAGTTGGTACTACTGGAGACAGTGTCTGAATCCGGATTTATCAAAAATTGTTTCTCTATGTGATCTCTTCTTTGCTTTTGGTATTAAATGATATTTTCTTGAAACTGGTGACAGAACTAATTTTGGTTTTAATGAAGTAAAGAAATTTACTGTTGGCAAAGAAACAAATGTAAAGCCTGTGACAGATATTCTTTTCATTTTTGCGAATAAAATTAATGGGAATAAAATATTAATTGCCAATAATATTCAGGCAAAACCTGATTATTAACATCAGTTGAACCTGGATTTCGGAACTGGCTGAATTTCGATACTAGTAAAATATCATTTTGAACTGGCCTTATATATGCATGAAAAATCCTAAGGGTTGATTAATAGTGGCGGATCGATACCGGGAAGATAATTTGTAAACTGGAGCACGACGCTACCACAGTATGGCTCGTTATTTGTTGTTTTTTGTTTTGTTTTTTTATTTATTGTCTTTCAGTTCGCCGTACCTGATCTGGTTGATGCAGCCAAGGATGCTGATATCCTAATTTTCGTACTACCTCACCAGTTTGTAAAACGATGCTGTGATAGTCTTACAGGGAAACTGAAACCCGGTGCTGTTGGAATTTCTCTCATCAAGGTAAGCAATATTTCAAATGTGCATCTTCTTCATCACTCCGTCTTCTTCCTCGTTTCAAATTTGTATATTTATCACTTCGTCTTCTTCTTCTTCAGCAGACTTTTAATTATTATTGTGTTTACCGTTTGCTAGATGCTTGAAAAAACTTTATAAATACGAACAACCGTTTAGTAATTACGGGCGTAAAACGAAAACATATTTTCATGGTTTTTTTACAGTCCCTTGAAATTTGTTGCAGTACTTTTAAGGGACTGCAGTAATTATTGCAGTTTGATAATGCAGCAAGGCAAAGAGATAAATCTAAAAACAAAACAATAGAATAGAAAGGGCCAATAGAAAGAAAAGACAACGATATTTTGCCTCCATAAAACTAGACGTCTTCAGTGGTAAGACGGAAATAATCCTAAATGTAAAAACTTTAAAGAGAAAAGGGATAAAACGTAAAATCAAAAACACTGAGAATTAAAAGATCTTTAAAGAGAAAAACTTTAAAGAGAAAATGGATAAAACGTAAAATAAAAACACTAAAAAATAAAAGATCTTTAAAGAGTAAAAGTTTAGAGAGAAAAGGGATAAAACTACTACTACTACTACTAACAACTCACCGCAGCACCAAGCCGCCTGAGGCCAACAGCTCCGCACGCTCCTCCTCCACCCCAATCTATTCAAAGCCTCCCTTTTTACACCCGCGCACGAAGTTCCCATTTCCTTTGAATCTTTCTTTGTGACGTAATCCCACCCCAGACGGGGACGACCTGCTTTCCGTTTAGCCCTAGACGGTTGGCCGAAAAGAACAATCTTCGGCAATCTGTCATCCTTCATACGCACAACGTGCCCTAGCCACCTCAACCTTTCTTTCATTATAGCCCTAGAGAGCGGTATTGAACCACATTTTCGGAGCATCCATGCTTCAGAGCCATATTTGACCACTGTTATCACTGTAAAATCAAAACACTAAAAATTAAAAGATCTTTAAAGAGTAAAACTTTAGAGAGAAAAGGGATAAAACGTAAAATCAAAACACTAGAAGTTAAAAGATCAAACCAATATATTTACAAATTTGTTTCCATGATTAACATAGCATAGGAAGTATACATTTAGCGAGGTGCCTAATTTTTACATTTACGTTTTTAATTTTATTCTTTTACATTGCAGATTTTATCCCTTTTCTCTTTTAAATTTCTTTTTACTTTCTTTCCTTTTCTCTCTTTAACTATCCCTTTTCCGTTTTCTCTTTTCTCAAATTCGTTTTTGTTTCTCAAATCCTTTCTCTTTTCTCGTGTCTTTTCTTTTCTTTCTACTGGCTGTAGGTCCGTTGTTTTGTTGTTTTTTCTCGTAATTTCTGCCTTTGTCTTGTCATGGTAGGCCAGTTCGGGTTTTAATTTTTTTACAGGCTATTGTAGTGTATCTACAGTAGGCACTGCATATAAATTAATGTAGAGCCTTTGCTACCGCATAGATCCTTTTGACTTACCGCAGTCGAGTTACTTGCAGCTGCCACGAGCTTTGGTTTATATCAGAATTGTATTAATCGTGTATTAACCTATCCCTGTTTCAGGGGCACCATTTGGGGGTTTCTCATATTATTTTCAATGCACTATATTCATACTACTTTCATTCAGCAATTGGTTGGCTGTATGTAACCGTCCCCTAGATTTTTTAAAAATGCCTTTTTTAATATCTTCATTTAAAAAATTTGAAAAAATGTTCCCTTCCCCCTTTGATTTTTAAAAATACCTCTTTTCTTTATCTTAATTTAAAAAAATGAGTATTAGCATCTTTGTTTCTAGCCTTCCCTTTGCTTCACCTCGAATTTGTAGTAAAAAAAGAGCTTTTTTAAAGCATTCAGGTCAATATTTAAATTAATAAAGTTATGTATTTCATTTTGAGTTTTAACGTCACGCTATCGGCTACTTATGTTAAGAAAAATAATTAGGCCAAGCCGGAATTCGCCTAGGCGAATTCCAAACTTAATAGAACCTACCAATGACCGAAATAGTCATCAGACCTGCCAATAATGTAAATATTCGTTAAACTGGAGTTCTGGCTCTAGCTAACACTAAATGCGTGGCAAATAATATTATATGTGTTTTGTGTGTTTCCAGGACGTAATTATCAGTAATTGTTACTATTTTTTGGTTGTTACCTTCAGCCTAAAATGGTAGATAGCAAAAAATTAGGGCCATGAGCAAACATAACAGTAACTAATTAATTAACAGTAATCATAGTAGAGTTATGGAACACATGCTTTTCAATTAGGATAGAAATAGCTGATTCCCAAAGTTAAGCTTAGTTAAGTCTTGGCGTTGGCTGGGTCTTATTGTAAGGTAAATAAAGTAAATGATACGGACTTTAGTTGGTGTTACCGATTTAAATTAATGCTACGTGTTGAGAAATAAAGCTGAGAAGGTTTTTTATCGCCTTCTTCTCTAGAACGACGGTTGAAGAAACATAAGCTGCGTTCGTTTTCGTCGTTCTATGGAAATCCAATCCTCGGTTTTACAATTAAGCCGTTCGTTTTCGCCGTTCTTTGAAATGTTTCGCTGATAAGCCGTTCTTTGAAATGTGGTTCTTCTTTCTTAGTACGTCATTTTTAGAACGCCGACCTGAGCCTCATGCTCCGTTTAAGAGCTTTAGTTTTACTTTTGAGCATCAAGTTCTAAAATAAAAAACCATGACAGAAAACGAGTTTATTGATTTATTACTTTCCTGTAGTAACTCTATTGCTTGTTTTGCTACATTCACATTTCCATTTTTGTTGTGCTGGTTGATTGAAATTTTATCTGTGTTTTGAAATTTTATCTGGCTAAGGAAAGCTCTTATAAGCCGTTTTTTTAGTTAAAACGACGTTCTTAGATCGACAAAATAAAACGCAATTTAAGAGTAAAACCGAGAACATCTTCTTAGAACTAAGAACGACGAACGGCGAAAACGAACGCAGCTATAGCTTATCGGATATTCAATTATTTTGTAACGCCATCTTTTTCAGGGTTTTGAAAGAAGTCCAGAAGGTGGCATTGAGCTTATATCGAAAAATATTTCGTCAAGATTGAACATCCAATGTTCTGTATTGATGGGAGCCAATATAGCATCTGAAGTAGCCGAAGAAAAATTCTGTGAAACAACAATTGGTGAGCTTTTTTGGCCTGAATCTGAACTCGGGGATTTCTTTCTTATTTTTAGTTCAGCAAATTAATTAAGCGATGCTATTCAAATATACTATTGCGTTAACTTAAGGTTTCTATAAATAATGTGTCTTCAGTGGGAGGGGGGGGGGGGTTGAACCCTCGCCCTTCTGCTCGCTATTGCATTTTAACTGACGAAGAGAAAACTATATACAACAAACCCTTAAAGATTATTTTTGATAAATTGCTATAATAATTATTATTTAAATATATTATTGTTTAAAAGCCATTTAAGGATATTATAAAGCCTTTTCAGGAATTTGGGAATATTACAGGTTCGAGAGAACTTGGTCCTGGTGTCCTCATTTCAATTTTTTTTTTTTTTTTTATTTGATTTGCATTGATTTTTTTCCTATGTTTTTAGGATTTCCCCCCTTTTTGTTTTTATTTATTTTTACTGTTGTTACCCCGCCTTTTTCTATAATTCCTAAAAAAAACTGTAATGAATGATATACATTTGCTTTTTCAAGCATTTTTTCTGCTTTATTGTGACTTATTGTCGTATTACGTTTTGTTTATGTTAATAAAATTGTTAAAATAAAAAATTAGGATACACTAAGATTGTTGCTATTAGAAGGAATTCCAACAAAAATGTGTTGGCCAAGCTCAAAACATCTTCCTGTGATCATTCTGTTCTTTTTGCTTCTGGTATTTTTCGCCTTTTTGAGCACAGCCTTGGCATACATATTCAGTCATGTACGTTCCTATTTCTATTGAAGAGTTTGGGACATATCGTGTGTTACAAATTTTTCCTTGGCTACTGCTTCGCGCGTGCGCAATGAAGAATTTTTAGCGATGGCTGGTCACATATGTGGGAATTTAGGAGACCTGTTCACTCATCTGACCACGTCCGTTTGTGGCGCTGTGATGTGTTTCATTTCTGAAACAAACGTACCATGCTGTGTTCTTAAGAAATAAATATTAGAAAGAACCTAGAATAATTATTTTAGATTTTGTAAATGTTCGTCCTTTCTTCCACCTTGGACGAAAAAAAAGACCATTGTAAAAAAAAGAAAAAATTAGTTCCTGATATTATAGTATAACTGGAAGTATTGGACAGAAAGATTTCAAAATATATGTCCGTATATCTCTGCATCGTCTTTGCTTCTGAAAATTCTGTCCTTGAGAATAAAAACAGAGTCTGGATTAATTATTTTTGATGTTGTAAGTTTTGCACTTTCTTCCATCTTGGACAGACTAAATTGGGTTCTTTTACCAAAAAAATTTCACTTCTCAATATTTAAGTATAGCTGGAAGTACTCAGAGAAAACTTTCAAGCGTCCGATCTTCTCCCGCGTCATATTTGTTTCAAGAATCTTTCCCCTTCTTAAGACAAAAAAATAATAAGAATCCGGATTAGTTATTTTAAATTTTGTAAATTTCTTTTGTTCTTTTGATAATGGACAGTAAACTGTTTATCGGAAAGTTTCTAGTTTTGATATTACAGTAAACCTCAGAAAACACTGCGCCGACAGCTTTCAAACAGAGCTTGCATCCGTATTTCTTCGCATCACCGCCTTATCATTTTTTTTTTTCAGTTGGGATTTTTGTTTTTGTTTTTTAGTTATTTTTAGCTTTCTCTTTTTTTGCTTGTTTAGTTTTCTTCCTTTATTCGTTCGATATCTTCAGTATTATGTCACTGTATAATGTGGATTAAAAACAAAGGAAAAGATACTGACACCCAGGACTGCACATACAGAAGGGTTACACAACTAGACCTAATATGCGAAATATGGAAAAAGAATTATTGTTCGGTCGAGGGGGTTATACCAATAGATTTTTTGTTGAATGATGGGGGGGGGGGTAATCTTCACTTATTTGCATTTTTAAAACCAATTACGAGTTGAAGAAATACTTTGGGGGAAGGAAGGAGGTCATACCCGGTAACTCTCAGGTAACTTTATAATGAATGATGGAAGTTTCCTAAAAATAACTTACCTTCAATTGAAGCCAAACCGTCAGCCTCCTGATGAGTAGGTCGGAAAATTTCTGGGTATTATTTACCTAAAGTTATTTATTGTGTATAAAGTTATTTAAAGTCATTTTATGTAATTTTATATTAATTATAATTATGTTATTATAATATTATTTATATAAAAAATATATATTATATATAATATATAAAATATATATAAAATTATATTTTTCTGTCTTCAATCTAGGCTCAGCTCAAATGGAAATGGGCAAAACATTAAAAGAATTATTCGAAACAAGCTATTTCCGTGTTGTGGTCGTTGATGACGTGTATACGGTTGAAGCCTGTGGGGCTTTAAAGGTAAGACAAAATATTAATAAAAAGTTTCGCAAAATCGGAAATGGGCAAAGTATTAAGAGGACATTTGTAAGAAGGTATTTCTCATGATCATTAGAGGCGTATATTGTTGAACCTTATGGCGTCTTGAGCGTAGGAAGTGAAGGCATTAAGTGCAATTTATCAACATTTATAAAATGCTCATTTGCATCCCCCTGTATATATACAATGGATATATGGGATTATATGTATCGCCCCAAATAAATAAAATATGATGGTGCGGTTTATCTATAAATTTATCTACGATTTTTAGAAATTTATAGAATAAATTTATTTTTGTATTAATATATTTGTATATAAATAAATAAATATATATATATATATATATATATATATATATATATATATATATATATATATATATATATATATATATATATATATATATATATATATATATATATATATATATATATATATATATGTATATATGATATAGATATATATATATATATATATGTATATATATGTATATATATATATATATATATATATATATATATATATATATATATATATATATATGTAAATAAATGTAAATTTATTTACAATTTATCTATAAAAAATAAATTTCCCATTTGCAAGATTAGAATAAATATTTGTTAGTCAACCCACTATTGCAGCATATTAAAATATAATATCATAATTATTATAAACATAGTATAAAATCTAAATCTTCTGTTTTTCACGCACACAAAAGGAAACTGAAAGAAATAATATGAAAAATAACTAATATCACGCCTCCTGACCAAAATTTTTTTAAGTAAAACTCGATTTTGTTTTGTTTTATTAAAAAAAATGAAACGTAGATGAAATAAAATAAAAATAAATAATAAAAGCCACAGGATTCAGACATATCGAAGAGAGGGAAGGTGTGGGTCATTGGGTGATCTCTGAATTAAAATTTCATTTTAAATTTTATTTATTTCATTTTTTAATTTTATTCTGAATTAAAATTAAATGTCTTTAATTACTTTTACTCTTGGAAGTGTGCTTTACATCATAATGATTGCATTCGAAGAGATTTGGATTAAATCTTTACAAGTTCATTCCAAGTTATTATGAGAAAATGTAAAAATAACCTCGTTGTTCCATGAGTAGGCTACTAGTAAGTAATCACAAACTTGGATAAGAAGGAAGCTCCTCCCCTATTTTGCTAAACAGTCACACAGTTTCTAACAGTCAATTTTAATTGTGAAATCTCTAATCACTCTAAGAATTTTGAATTTAAACGCTAAATGAGGGACATTAATGGCAATGACAGCCACTTCAATATTTGACAGCTGAATTGTTTACTCCTGAATAGCAAACAGCTTAGCCTTACTCCTGTTTACTACCTGAATACACCTCCTCTGTTATCTCCTGTGTTAGGGTTTTAAACAAATAGACCCAAATAGGTCCCATCTTCAAATTACGGACATCTTTAAAGTCAAAATTTAACGCAAAGCGAACGGGGTTTCAGGGGTTCACCCCGCCTCTTTAATACTTAGGATAAGCCTGAATATTATATGGAAAACGAGGATAAAAAAAAGTCCTAATGAAAGTGGGCTAAAGGGCAATATTAAAGTGGGCTTAAAGGGCAATATTAAAGTGGGCCTAAAGGGAAATATTAAAGTAGGCCTAGAGGACAATATTAAAGTGGGCCTAAAGGGCAATATTAAAGTGTGCGTAAAGGACAATATTAAAGTGGGACTAAAGGGGAATATTAAAGTGAGCCTAAAGGACAATATTAAAGTGTGCATAATGGACAATATTAAAGTGGGCTTAAAGGGGAATATTAAAGTGAGCCTAAAGGGCAATATTTAAGTGGGCCTAGTGGACAATATTAAAGTGGGCCTAAAGGGCAATATTAAAGTGGGCCTAAAGGGCAATATTAAAGTGGGCTTAAAGGGCAATATGAAAGTAGTCCCATATATGATATGTTGTAATCTGTCGTAGAACAGTGGATTAATGCTCCGCTCGGCAATGTGGGGCTTGATGTTCGATTCTGACTGCTGCAAGGGTTGGGCGTCTGGCTTGCTACCTGTCCGCGTAAGAAAGACCCAGCAACTGAAATTTCGACAATAACCTGCTGATGCCCTATGTACTAGTGATGGCTCTGGTTGATATTTATCGTTTATCCCTTTATCATAGGTTTTGTTTTACCCTTAAGCACCCATCCCCCCTACTTACATTTAAATAATTTCTTAGACCACACTGCTTTTCCATTTACTGAATTCAAGAGAGAAAAAATGGGTATAATTTAAATAAACCAGGGGAACAAAACTTTTCCGTTGATAAAGGCTCCCGGACGTGGAGTCGAAATATTCGGGTTTTTACTGTAAGGCTTTTTTTTTTTTTTTTTTTTAAATTATACCCGTTTTTTTGTTCTTAAATTTTTATCTAAATTTTAGAGTAAAGAGTAATAATTAAGGGGTGCGGGAGTCCCTTCATATTTTGAATAAGTCTGAATGTGATATGATGAAAGAGCAGAAATTAAATGGATAAGAAACAAGCTTTTTTCCAAATTAAGTAAAGAGTAACATTTAAACTAAAACCTGTAAAAATTATCAATGAATGTGACAGGTTGTGTCCCACCCTCAAGCGCCTGCTTTTTACGCTAAAGTTTGCCTTTTCTAATAGTTTAAGAATGAGTGCTCTAACACAGGAGCAATGTCATAAAAGTTTGGATTTTTCCACAATACTTTGAGAAGGCTTAAATAACCATATTATTTAAACAATATAATGTCAATTCAAACTTTTCGAACGCCAATCGGTAAATAAAAAATCTTGCCACTTCGCTATACTTATTGCGCTCTTTAATGCTTTCAGCAAAGCGCTCGTAAAACTTCAGTAAAAGACTACTTTATTTTTAATTTTTGTTTATAAACAAATAAATCAAACCTCTAAAACAAACATGCGAATCAAAACAAAATCTAAAACTTTGAAAACTTAGATATTTCAAATTTTTTTTAGCGATGAAAAACCGTAAGGGTGGCAGTTGTCAACTTGAGGAAGGGTAGTGGAAGATTGTTTCCTATAGGTTTTGAAAAACACTTTAATTTGTATCACCATTAAAATAAGAAATTGAAGTAGAGTGGAATGTCGCAAAAATCGAGCACTTGTCTAGCTTTGTTATTTTACAGGCCTCGTATATCAGTATTCTACTGTAATCAGCTGTTCTCAAGCTTTTTATGAATACCGGTTTGATACGATCACCCCATCCCCCCCCACGAATATTGAACATAGAGTTGTCCTTTATGGAAGTTTGCTAGGGGTGGGGGCTGTGATCCTTGCAACGGAGTATATGCTAGATTTTTTTTTTCTGTCCCTGTCTTTCCACAAACTTGGTCACTAAAAATATAATAATAATATACGGAAATATAATAATATAATAATAATATAAATATAATATAATAATAATAATAATAAATATAATATAAATATAAATATAATAAAAATATAAATATATATATAAATATAATAATAATAATAATAATAAGGAAATATAATAATATAATAATAATATATGATAATATAATGAAATATAATGTAATGAAATCCAAATGAAAAATTTACTAGGATGGTCTATATAGATAATATAATGATTAATATATGTAATAGTAATGTTATAAATAGTAATATAATAATACTCATTTTGTAAAACTTAATGCTATACTAGTGTTTTGGAAAAAAATCTGAAAGCAATTTGTTATGGAATGCTTTGTTACAAATAATTTAATAGCTGTGATAATTTAACGGTAACTAGTTCAATTAATATTTAATTACTTTAATTTGTTGTTTTTATGTTTAGAATATTGTTGCTTGTGCTGCTGGGTTTTCTGACGGTCTTGGCTATGGCGACAATACAAAATCAGCAGTTATCAGACTCGGACTGATGGAAATGGTTAAATTTACAGAGGTACGTAGGTATATTATATATTGTAACGTAATTATATTCTAGTTATTAATATTATAATTTTAACTAATTGTAATCATAATTGGACTGATTGAAATGGCTAAATGTACGAGGTACGAGATTATATTATATATTTATATTTTAATTATAAATATTGTAATCATACGTCAATATAATTCTAATTACAATTTTAATTTCTAAATTCAAACACCTCTTTTCTCAAGAGGTGTTGTACCCGTTAAAATATCTCTTTTCTAATGATAATAATTCTAGACAAATACCCCTTCGTACAATGAACCTGCACACGGTGTCTTTTCTGTCTACTATAGGGATATAATATTTTTTATGTAAAACTTTTTTATTATAATTATTATCTTAAATGTATATAATAATACATCTTATTTATAAACAATACTTATAACTATTATGTCTTATTAAATAAGATATAACTATTTTTTACATAAATTTATTTATTCATAGAGAAAATAGGTGCAATGTAAGAGATATAAAAAATTCTACTTTAAAGTTACCTCAGATAAAAAGCAAAATATTACTATTTAGTTTAACTTATATCTATCTATAGATTAACGACTCTTCTTGACTATTAAGGTCCTATCGTCAGAGAATTTTCTTCTCTGTCAGGCTCCCCATATGCTCCAGGAGCCATAAGCTCCTCATATTCTCGGTGGCTGAGGCTGGTAGGCACCAGGTGACACCAGGACTCGAGATCCCGTCTCGAAGGACTACAAGTCAAGCGTGCCATTTAATCGGCTAGAGTGGCTCTAGTCTAAGCTAGTCTAGTCTAAGATAGAGTGGCTCTAGTCTAATATTTAACTCTATAGATAGATAAATAGATTTATTCACAAAAAATTAGGCCCAACTTAAAGCCCAATTACGCCAGGGTGACATACACAAAACAAGCGAAAAAATACAGCAACAAAACATAAGACTGAAAAGACACTAAAAGTGACTATTTAAGATAATCATGGCGATACCTCATACCTACCTCATATACCTCGATACCTCATACCTACCTAATTCCAGCTCTCAACCCTTATGACTATAAATATTTGATTATTCTTGCCATGTCTATAAAAATATAATTGGTATGCATACATATAAATTTTAATTACTATATTTTAAGTGGTAGTTTCCTTTTTTAATATTTTCTTTTTTGTGGTTTCCTTTTCTTCTTCGTGTTACTTTCTCATCTCTATTTACGAATAGGATTTTATTTTTCCATGTTTTTTTTTATGTTTCCATATTTATTTTTCCATGAAGTTTTATTTTAATACTTCAACATGTCAAATATTCAATGTGTGTTTTTTTTTAAGGTGAGGTGAGTTAATATAGAAAATAAATTAACATAGAAAATATAGTGAGTATAAAAAAAAGGAAATAAATAATGGAAGGAGGTACAGAAACAGAAAAATAAAAGATACGAAGTAGCAAGTATTGCTCCAAGGTCAGTGCGATAATCTTTACAATTTATATAAATAACAAATAGTTTTCAACAAATTCTTTTTATTTAAAAATGGGTATTAAGAAAAAAGATAGGTGCAAATTAAGACATCTTAAAATCTCCGATCACTTGTTTTTCATGTTGCTTGCTGATAGGGCAATTAAGGGCTTTAAGGGCAGTATTAAAGTGGGCCTAAAAGGCAATATTAATGTGGGCCTAAAGGGCAATATTAAAGTGGGCTTAAAGAGCAATATTGAAGTGGGCCGAAAGGGAATATTAAAGTGGGCTTCAAGGGAAATATTAAAGTGGGCCTAAAGGGAAATATTAAAGTGGGCCTAAAGGGCAATTTTAAAGTGGGCCGAAAGGGAATATTAAAGTGGGCTTCAAGGGCAATATTAAAGTGGGCCTAAAGGGAAATATTAAAGTGGGCCTAAAGGGCAATATTTAAGTGGGCCTATAGGGCAATTTTAAAGTGGGCCTAAAGGATAATATTAAAATAGGCCTAAAGGACAATATTAAAGTGGGCCGAAAGGGCAATATTAAAGTGGGCCTAAAGGGCAATATTAAAGTGAATCAAAATGAATATTCAAATGCTTTCTGTCTGTTAACTTTTAAATTTTTAATAATGTGAAAAACATTCAATTCTTCATGTGTGTTTTTTTTAAGCTAAGATGAGTTGTTAGTGGGCTAGGCTTGAAATTCTTTGTCTGTGAGGACGTGGGGTCGCTGGTTATTTGGTTTGGAATGGGAGTTAGCGGTGTGACTCTGTAAGCACACGCTGAATCGACACGCGAAGCGTCGGATGATTTGCCCACAACCGCACATTGCACTCCCGGCCGAAGGCATCGAATCAAGATATCGATACCCGCGCTGCGGAGACCATTAGTCAGCATGCGAAAAAATTTAAAGTTTATCAAAAGTAAGATGAGTGAATATGGAAAATGTAATGAATAATGAAATTAAATGAATTAAATAATAGGAGGAGCTACAAAAACAGGAACATCAAAAATCCAAAGTAGCAAGTACTGCTCCAAGGTCAGTGTAATAGCCTTTAGAGTTGATATAAATAAATAGTTTTTATAAAATTATTTTTATTAAAAATGTTTATTAAGAAAGAAGCTAGGCGAAATTTAAGACATCTCAAAGAACTACTGCAAAGTCACAAAATGTAGAAAACAGATGATAATTTAAGATATACCTTCCTTTCAGTTGTCAACACTCATATTCCTGTGTCTATAAATATTTTGATTATTCTTACTGTGTATGTAAGAGAAAAAAAAATAGTCTGCACACGGGTAATTATTATTGTTATATTTCAAGTTTTTTTCTCTTTTTTTCTCTTTTTCTCTTTTTTTCTCCTTTTTCACTTTTTTCTCTTTTTTCTCTTTTTTTCTCATTCTCTTTTTTTTTAGTTACATTCCTTTTTCGCATTCTTTCGCTCACTTTTTAGTGTAATGTGGATAGATTAAAATAATCGATATACTCCGTACATCGATATATTAATATAAATCATGTCGATTCATATATCTATCTATGTGGTTAAGATTAAGATTCTTTTGTCCAGATAACATTTTGAAAATTTTACAGGATGGTGAAAATAGTTCTGATTTAATATTTTTGGATCTCTCAGTTTTTGAAAGTATCTTCTTGTAATGACACCTTTTAAATACCTCCATTATATGGCTAAGATTAATCTGCGACCTTGTAAATAACTAAAGGGCATACCTAAAGTTTTGGTAATTAACTTCCCAGTGGAAATAGTTCTGATTATATATATATATATATATATATATATATATATATATATATATATATATATATATATATATATATATATATATATATATAATTGTAGTGAAAATAATTGTATAATTAAACTTCGGATTCTGAATTTAAAACAAATAATGGTTTACTCAAGTAATTTTTTCATCTTATTTTATTTGACTCGTTCTCTTATGTTGACGTATTGTTGAAGTTTTAACTGGCTAAGTGGACACTTGAAAAACCATATATGTCCTAAAAAGTTAGAAAAATCGAAAACTCAATTTTTTATGAAAAAAAAACTTCCGTTTGCAGTTATTCAGGTTTTAGGAGTAGCGGCGGCAAAATTAAAAAAAGAAACGAAAATATTTTAAGAAAAGCTTAAAAAATGGCACGAAAGGGCATAAGAAGGTGTAGCTTTCTTTTGAAGGTATACTTCTCTTTGAGATTCCACTGATTGCTAATATTTCAACTTTATGGGCAAAAAGCATTGCCAAACTTAAATATAATTGGTTTTTCTTCTTTATTGTCACGGTTCAACGTGGTAACACTGACGTAAATAAGGTAACGCCGTAAAACATACACAATTTTGAAAAAAAAGAAAAATCATGGAAAGTCGTGTTTTAGCGATAAATAGACCTAAGACGTGTCCAAAGTGGTAATAAATGTTTAATTTTGATATCCTTGCTGCTTTAAAGTCAAAATCTTCCAATGTTTATTGTTAATGCATACAGTAAATTTTAAAATTAAAAAAATTAAATTAAAATTATGCAATAAATTTTGCTCTCAGTTCTTCGGATAAGCTTTTCTAAATATTTATTTATGTCTTTAAGTAAAATAATATTATTTGAATGGTTCCATTGTAACTGAACCACTGTGTAACTGAACCCCAAGCAACTGAACCACCGTGCAACTGAACCCTTGTGCAGCTCAATCCCCGTGCAACTCAACCCCATTTAACTAAACCCCCGTGCAATTGAACCACCATGTAACTGAACCACCGTGCAACTGAACCACCATGCAACTGACCCACCGTGCAACTGAACCACCATGCAACTGAACCACCGTGCAACTGAGCCACCGTAAAACTGAACCCTCGTGTAACTGAACCCTCGTGCAACTCAACCACCGTACTTACATTGGGTAAAACACAATTTAGAATTTTTATATGTTCAACTTTGCTGGAATTGTTTGCTTTTTTAAGTCTTTATATAAATTACCGTCAAGATGATTTGTAAAAATACTCTGTTTTGTTGTCACAAAAACTAAGAAAATCGGACGTCATAAACTCTTAAATCCAGATTTATTTCTCTGTTTTATGTCTGTTAATGGGGGTATCCTTCACCCTGTCACTTTCTATGGGTCTAAGCGTTTACCCCTCTCCCCCGCGGAAAATTTCCCCTCCACCCACGGAAACCCCTCACCTGCAAAATACCCCTCTCGCGGAAATTATGGTTTTCAAAATCCCAAAATCTTCTTTGAGTCGTGTTATTTTTTAGTTTAATTGAGAAGTTCCAAGAAAAAGAAACCCAAAACGAACAGAAGTTAAAACAAACGATCATAGAAAGCATGGAGGTTTTTGGGAGAACAAAAAAAAGGGGCTATAGAGTTACGTGCTGAACCCTCGTTCTAACAAACCCCCATGTAACTCAAGCCTCCTTTAACCCAATCTTCATTTAAATCAAATCCTGAACCTAAGTCAAGGCCTAAAAATAAGTTTGAACTAAGGCTGATTAAAAGCTGAAAATCTATTTCTCGCTTCATTTGCGGATTCTAACTTGTATTACTCATTAGTTTATCCCCTAAACCCTCTAAATTGAATGAAACTTTCAGGATTGGGCCTATCCCCAAAAGCATGGCCCAATAAAGTGTTTATTTTGGTTTTATGCAAACTTTGAACTTTTCATTAGTTCGAAGTCCCCCATCCACAACTTATCCAGAAAGGTCTAACTTATTAATGGAAGCCGTTCTAAAGATATTGCTGTGAAACCCTTTTGAGAATGTGCATAATCATAGTCAATTTGATTCAGTTCAATATCTGCCAAAATATTTCTTGACAGCTTCACCTTAATACCCTTAGCTAGCGTAGTAGCAGTAGTAGCAGTATGCACATAGCACCTTTTATTTTCTTCAGTATTTTTTTCAACACACCAAACTGTCCCTAGGATATTGCTGATGCGCCCATTTGACAACCTGTATACAGATGGCTTAATGTGATTCACCCTCAATATTCCCTGAAAATTCCACCTTCATACCGTTCATTACCATTAGGTACAGCTGTAATGGTAGTCCCAGTAATAGTATTAGTAGCAGTATTAATAGTAATAGCACTAGTGCTAGTAGTAGCAGTAGTATTAACATATTGCCTTTTGGTCAGCTGAAGATTCCTCTCATCAAGTTCTAGAAGCTTCAACTTAATACAATTAGCTGTTGCTATCCCATTGCCGATATATTCTTTTGATAATCTATATGTTCATGAAGTTCCTTAATTTTCATCTTAATACTTTTAACTTAGAAATGGTTGCAATTGAAGTAGCAGTCGAACTAGTAGTAGTAGTAGTTTTTGTAGTAGCAGTAGTAGTAAATGTAATTAAAATAGTAATAGCATTAGCAGTAGCGTGCAAAAGCCCGGATTTAAAACTTTGACGCTTCAGAGCCCATCGTGTTGGCCATTCCGTTTTTGAAAGATTTTCAGGGTTATTCCCGAAAAATTGGGGCTAGTGGAAGCAACTGACAGAATTAAACTGGTGAGCGAAAAGTTATGAAAGAGAGGGGTAATACCGAACGCTCAGCTACCATTCTTGGGAGAAATCTGACAGTTTAACCATGGAATTCCTGTGTTGTTTTAAAGTCACTTTTCTGTGAATAGGCAGCGTGGCGACAGAGTGCACCTGGCGACGATAAATCACATCAGTCACGTTTTTGTCAGGAAAAAAAATTACTCAGTGATAATTTATTACTCCCTCTGGCATTATGTGCCCCTAGGTCCGGGCCTAGGGACCTAGTGGTAAATCCAGGCCTGAGTGTGCACATATTTCCTTTTGGTGAATTGACTTTCCCTTCAAGCACTCTCTGAGAGTTCCAACTTAATACACAAATCCCTTTTTGAGATACGCCATTTTGAAAATCTGCATGCACATAGTGTCTTTTGATTTAGTTCAAGTTCTCCCTCAAATACCCAATTCTGTCGAATTTTCAACTTGATATGCGTAGCCTTAATAGTGCTACTTTAATAGTAGTAGAGGTCGTAGTTGGAGCAGTAACAGTAATAATAGTGTTGAATTAGTAGTAGTAGCAGCAGTATTAATACCAGTAGTAGCAGGTAGATGCCCCAGAAGTTTCATCTTGATACGCTAAGCCGTTCCAAAAAAAATTGATGATACACCTGTATCAGTAATCTGTATGATATTGCAAGTTACCAATTGTTAAAATTTAAGGTTTTTGTATAAGGGATGGTCGTAAAAACTTTGAAGGAGGCTCATACGATTGGAAATTGAAAGTTCAAGTTCAATTTTGAAAAATCAAAGGTAATCAGAGGACAATCAGCCTTTCCCTCTTAACCGGTTTTTCCCCCCCCCCCCTTCCAATACATCAGATCAAAAAAAAAATAAACAATTTGTTCAAAGTAGTTTAAAGGTCAAATAACCATGCCTTTAGGGTTAATAAATCCACCACCCAGCAGCATCTGGGGCAAGGGCTGTAAGTTAAGCTAGTTGCTCATTGCTAACACATAAGGTTTTTGTAGAATTTTTTTTTGTATGAATTTGGGGGGGGGGGGCGGGCTCATTCGATTGGAAATCAAAATTTCGAGTGCACTTTTTCGGAGTTAAAAGTGATCGAAGGGTTTCCACCCCACCTTATTTTTTCCCAAAATACATCCGATCTAAATTTTGAGACGGTCATTTTATTTAAAACAGTTCAAAGATTAAATAACTATGCAAAGCCGTATCCAGGGTTCGTAGCTAGGGGGTTTGACCCACCCCCCCCCCCCCAAAAAAAAATGTTTGTCTGACCCGTGAAAACGTAAAAAAATGGACATAAACAAATTTTGTATGCGTTTTTGAGGTTATCTTGTGTACCCCCCCCCCCACCCCCCCAAAAAAAAAAAAAAAAAATAAATTAGTAAAACACCCTTCGAAAAAAAATCCTGGGTACGGTCTTGTAACTATTCCATAGTTAAATAACTATGGTTCACAACCCTCAGCCTCTGGTGCAAGGGCTGTAAGTTATACAAGTTGCCTATTATTAACATATAAGTTTTTTTTATCAAGAAAAGATGGCATGTTAGATCCTATCAGAGGCAACGCTATAGCGTTGCCTATAGTAAAGGCCATACGGCTCCAATGTTCTATTATTTTTTTTTTCCCCAGAGGCACTTCATATGGAAGAGGTCGTCGTAGAAACTTCGAAGGAGGCTCATTCGATTGAAATGCGAGAGTTCTAGTGCCCTTTTTAATAGTCGAAAATGATTGGAGGGCAACTAGGCCCCCTCCCCACGCCCATCATTCCCCCAAACACATCCAATCAAAATTTTGAGATAGCCATTTTGTTCAGAGTAGTTGATTTCCTGATAGAAAATATATTTTTGAGGAGGACACTCCTCCACAACCCTCAGGGCAAGGGTTTTAAGTTATGCCCTGGCTCTCCGTTTGTTTTACTGGTCACTTCTTAGCTTATTAAGTTGACCCGAACCGTTTCTTTTTTTAAGAGCTGAGTCTGGCAACTCTGCACCTAAGTTTTGTGCCGGAATGGCACTACTGCGTGTGAACCAAAGGGGTTGTAGTTTAGTTCCCGTAATTTTCGGGTTATTATTACATAGTATTTTTCAGGTTTTCTTCTCAGGATCCAAGCTTTCAACTTTCTTGGAAAGCTGTGGTGTTGCTGACTTAATTACTACATGTTACGGTGGAAGAAATAGACGAGTTTCTGAGGCATTTGTCAAATCAGGAAAGGTTAGTATATTGGAAAAGAAGAGTTCTAGAGTACCCCTCCACACTTCACCTTTCAAAAACCAATTCTTCCCGTAAGTGAAGCATCCCTCATTTTCCTAAAGGGATTCTTCTTTCCGCCTTTTTTCATTATTATTATTATTATTTTTTTTTTTTTGAAAAGGTGACATTGAGTATTACTTCCTATCTTTTCTTAATACAATTCTGTATTTTTCTGGAATTAACCTCTTTTCAGCTCAGTTATCTTGTGCGGATTAACTTGTATTATACCCTTATTTTCTAACCATCATCAATAGTAACACAGATTTTATGATAGTTTCTATTACAAAAATATTTTTTTAATAACGCTTTCAATATCTTTCTTGGCCAAAAAATCAATTCGCTTCAATTATATGCAGTATTGTTGTAGTGTAATAAGAAACATAAGATAAAACAGATAAAATTAGTCACTTTCATCTTGGACCTGGGGAAGTTGTTTTAATAGAGGCTATGTTTTTCTTGTATTTTTTTATATAACAATCTTTTTTAACAATTTTATATATAACATTTTTATACAATTTTTATATAACAATTTTTAATTTTTAATAATAGAACAATTTTTTTATAACAATCATGCAGCTACACAAGGAGGGTGGTGCTTCCAGCTTGCGCCCCTCATTCCCACCTCCAAATTGCAAGATTTCGACCATTTTTTTATGTTTCTTATGTTATATCTTTATTTATTATATAGAATAGGCTATTTTTATCTATACAAGCAATCATAGTTTAGAATAAAAATTCCAACAAAATGGGGCTAGTACTTACAACAAAAACAAGAAAGAAAGAAAAAACACGAGACTAACTTATTAAACACTGACATGTAAAAAGGAAAGAACGAATTGGCGAAACGGTTTGTTCTTGGAGTAGGCAATTCCATTCTCACTTTGTTAGCTGACCTTGTGTTTATTTTACTCCTCATAACTTTTGGTAGAATCCCTCTGTTTTTCACTGCTAGGAAGAAATTGGCCAAATTTGCAGATCAAACCAAACAACGTTCGTGAAGGGACAGTAGTTGCAGGGCAGATAATGACGATACATAACTTGCATATGCGTCTGAAAGAATGACTTTAAAGGCTCTTTTGTGTAGTGACTGAAGTTGATCGCTTAGGTAACTTGTGTTGTTGACTCGAGGGCCCCATACAGGGCAAACATACTCGAGAATTGGTCGGACGTAATAAATAATTAATAAAACAATTATTAGTAAATAGAAAAATAATTAGGAATAGGTAATATTAAAATAATAATAGGAAATTCTCTTGACAGTGAACAGAAGTATTGGTCATAGTGAATGAATATTTCCGAAATTATTAGCTGCGACCTGACTTTACAGTCAGCGCCTATCAAGTCTGACAGCTACTCAAATAATGTTTCGATATTGATTTGGGTACTGGTGCATTATACCTAACACAGCGCTATACACGAGAGAAGTCAAGTTTGGTTAATGCTAATGAAATAAAATAGGATGACTATATAATAGTTTAGAAACAAAATTTGGGCTATGTATTTGCACATTAGGGGGCTGGGGGGTATAGCATAGCATATATTAGATACGTAACCTAACCTAGGTACCTCCCCCCCCTAACCCCCAAAAAAACAGCAGTTTAAATATTGTAAACGCAATGAGAAATCACGCTTTGCAATCAATTTAGATAGCAAATACCCATTTGTATGTATGTAAAATAAGCCGTCTATATGCCGTAAATAAGCCATGTATGTAAAATAAGCCGTGTTAAGTTGGAACACAGAAAAACCGAAACGACGTAGTAAGATAATGGTACGTATCGTACCATTTGCCTTTGTAGTGATTGTGTCAACATGAGTACTAAGCGAGCAGTCAACGCTAAATGTGACAGCGAGAATTACAGCCGAAGATACACTAGGATACGGTGGACGAGACTGACAAAGTCTCTCTTAAGAGGATTAAAGTGAAGGATTTTGGTTGTTCCTATATAATATTGTTTGTATTTTTATATGTTATGTATTTTCTATATTTTCTTAGTGATTTACCTGTTTTTGTTTGTTTTTTTTCCAAGTTATTCCCTATGTAAATTGGGAGGCGCATTATAGCTACGAATGTATAGATTATGTGAGAGTATAACATTTACTGTTCTCTCTTAAGATTTTATTCCCCAAGGTAGGTGTGGCAACAGAAGTCTCCGACCTTTACAGCAAATACCAAAACAGTTAAATATGATATTCTTATTAGTTAAGCCTACACTATGCTTAAGAAAAAAAGCTATTTGTTAGAAAATGAATAAGTCGTTTTCTAAATCATTTTCCGAAGATCATTTCCTAGTAATATTGACCAATCTATTACAAATAGATGGGTTATTTTACCCTTCTAACTATTGTTTTGCGATACTCTCATCAAACTTGCCGTCGCCATAACAACTAAGATCCCGTTAAGATTTTATCGCAGGAGAGGCTCAGCAGGGAAATGTCTGTTCAATTGTGCTTCCATTCCCTTAATCTACGGTCTATTCAATTGTGCTTCCCTTCCCCTAATCTACGGCTCCCTGCAGATGCGCTACTATGAGAACAGTTTAGCAAACTGTTTTTAACAAATATCTCAAATGTTTAAAAATGTCAGTTACGACATTTAAGTTTGGCAGCGACGTTGCTATCTTGTGCTTGAGGAGAAAAAAAATGCCGTAGATTTAAAAAGTGAGCTCGTTGGCGGCCCTCCTCCTCCCTCTGGACTGGGAGGTAGTTTAATATTGTGGAGTTCTCACTTGCATTTAAATGTGCTCGTTGAGCAAAACTAATTCATAAGTCTAAAATCGCACCAATGCGCATTTTGAATTTACAAATAAAAATTAGCAAGGTCTCTGATAATCTAAAGATTGGTTTTGTATCATCAGACACAAATATGGGTTTGGTGGTAAAAGACGTGCTTTTATCCTTTGGGGAGTTCCACAAGGTTCGGTGCATAGGCCCGTTCTGTACCTAATTTATGTAGAATTCGTTTTTATATCCTTGGGACATTAATTATGTGCTGACACTGTGTTAAACATTTGCTGATGACACTGTGTTTACAATATATCACGAGAAGGAATTTGGGTTGTTGCGAAAAAACATGCCTTTTGTCTTAATTTTAGGATATGCCCTGAAGTGAAATAGATCTTGTTTGATTTTTATTTTGTTTGTAAAGTTTTTTCGTGGACAACTGTGCAAAATTTGATGCTGTACATATTGTAATTTGTACAAATTTCACTGATTAGAAAAATAAAAAGGAAAGGGGGATTTGGAAGTATCAGAGAGTAAAAGTAAATTTTAAGTAGTCCTCCTCCCTCCTCCACACACAAACGTGTGCACACGCTGCCTAAAAGATCAAATATCATAAAAACATATACCGGAAATAATTTTTACACCCTCCTCCCCCTACCCCTAGAAAACCTAAAAGGATGACTGCAACAAAGCTAATTTTAAGCCCCTCCCCTGGAAGATCAAAAGTACATAAAAATGTACTAAACCTTTGGTCGTTATTTAATCCCGTATTGTTTAGTGTTTTTACACTAATAATAATAGACAAATCAATGTTTATAATAAATAAAAATCAATACAAATAAATTTAGTAAATATAGCAATGTAATTTCTTTCTTATATATCCGGAAGTAATTTAAAAAAGTGGAATAAGCAGTAGGAATATGCCATCAGTGCTTGAAAAAATCTGCTTCAGCCGTTAAGATCTTTTGCCATTATCCTTTGGCTAATGTTTAGAAATCAATTACTATGCCTTTTTTCAGACAATTGAAGAACTAGAAAAGGAAATGTTGAACGGGCAGCAACTTCAAGGTCCGCACACGGCTGATGAAATAAACGTCATGCTCAAGAACAAGAAGATGGAGGATAAGTAAGTTGGCTAATTCTTAAGCTGGGTTCACAAAGGTGTAAAATATTCCTCCGGTAGCCGGATTTAACATCGTGTGACGAAAAAATCATCCGTTACTGTTTCAAAACAGAGATGAATAATTTGACCCTGACAAAATATATGCTCAGGAATAACTGCGTTTAAAATAGGCAGAAATAAGGTGGCATATTTTAGAGTGTATGATGGTGATTTAGGTTAGTCGGGGATTAATTAATTTAAACCCTATGAAAAATATGGGGGTATTTTATTAGATATCTGTAATATTCAATTCGTTTCTGTTTCGGATAATAGTTGGAACATATCTTTTTTAGGCTAGCAAAATCGTGTTTAAAGTAAAATGTTTGCTTCTATTCGCTCTTAAAACTCCACAATTTTTTGTTTTTAAATAAGCATAAAAATTATTTTCGGAAAACTTTTGGGATTTTTGCTATAACATCAGCCCTTTTTCTTATATCAAATAACTAAGCTAAGTCCTTATCATCTTCGATAACTTAGTTTCCGTAGTTGTAATCTATATTCTTTTTTTTATAACTGTTAACATCATGTCAGCCCCGTTGATTAACAACCAACCACAAAATAGAATATGGTGTTAAATAAATAAAAAGTTAATTTTAGGTGTGTATCAGCTCAGCAGAATTCAGGTGTGACTGTTTGCTACTATATATTAGGATAGCTTCTCAAAATCAAAATAAGTTTTTCGGAAAGGTTTCTTGTTCAATCGGCTTTTTTTTTAAAAATCCAGTTTTCACTGAATTGGTTTAAATATTTAAATCTAATTAGTGAAATCAGTTTATTAAAAGCTTTAAAAAAATATTTTTGTTACAAATCGATATTACATCCGCACGTTGTGCTGATGAAGGATGACAGATTGCCGAAGATTGTTCTTTTCGGCCAACCGTCTAGGGCTAAACAGAAAGTAGGTCGTCCCCGCCTGGGGTGGGAGGACGTCATAAAGAGAGACTTAAAGGAAATAGGAACTTCGTGGGCGGGTGTAAAAAGGGAGGCTTTGAATAGATTGGGGTGGAGGAGGAGCGTGTGTAGATGTGTTGGCCTCAGGCGGCTTGGTGCTGCGGTGAATTGTTAGTAGTAGTAGTAGTAGTTACAAATCGATGTTTACTCAATCCCAAATTTGTTGAGTCTTACCCGAATTTCTCTGAAAGAAAACTGTGTTGATGCCCAACGTCAAACGTGAGAAGAACACAGACTGTTGAACAATTATCTTATATTTCGACAATTGAATTGGTACTTTCTTGTAATATTTCCTTGAATATACCATTAGTTTAAGCTAATTCTAACTTAGTTTAAGCTAATTCTAACTTAGTTTAAGCTAATTCTAACTTAGTTTAAGCTAATTCTAACTTAGTTTAAGCTAATTCTAACTTAGTTTAAGCTAATTCTAACTTAGTTTAAGCTAATTAAACCATTAGTTTAAGCTAATTCTACTCAGTTTGATTATCTTAGGACAAATTGAAAAGAATTAGCACAAGTTTACTTTAGCACAGTTTACTTTATATTACTTTAGCACAAGTCTTTATGCACTATTACATAAATTTGAAAGGGGTGATTTTTTCTCATCATGTACAAGACGAATAGAAGAGACCACGCCTAGCTCCCTTCTACAATTCCCCTTGTTGGAAATCATAAAACGATCAAAATAAACTACGCCTTTCTTTCGAATTATTTATTTCGAACATGTAACCGGCCTTTGTTTCAATACTAAGATGAATAAGAAAAATACAACGGTGTTCTGTCCAGCGTTATTAGCACTGCTCACCTTAATCAAGTTATTGCCAAAATTGAAGGACTCTTATTACCGTTATGCGCCAATAAAGGCCGGTCCCTACACCAACGAAGATGGCGCTTTAGAAGGGTACTAAAGTATCAAAATAAAACATTACTTGCTTAGACTTAGGTCTTCCAACGCCGGCTGACGCAAAAGGTAACAACGGTGCCCCTGTATGGCGCTTTGGACCAAAGATCCTTCTAGGGAGAACCTTAACGTTCTAAATTTTCCAAAATTCTCCCACGGGTCCAGAAGTTCTCTTAGAATTAGCGCGACAAAACGAAAAAATAGTAAAGAAAAGAAAAACGTGGATTATACGAGCTAGTGATAAATGTAGAATAAAATGCAAATATTTCGGTCAAGATCTCCGCTTGACCGTCCTCAGTTCTCAATAATAAAATAAAAATTACTAATAAAAATCCATGGTTTGTTTTATAACCTCTTTACGTACGAAAACAAGAGAGGAAGGGAAATAATAAATGAAAAATAAATCAAAAAGGTGAGAAAACGAGGATTTTGTCAGCCAGTGGCTAAATATGAAGACGAAAAACAAGCAAATATTTCGACCAGGACCCCCGCCAAGTCGTCTTCAGCGCTAAAAAAAAGAAAAAAAAATCTAACCTTCTGAAGTTAACGAGAGCAGAGCCTTCACTTCGGAAGGTTAGATTTTCTTTTTGATTTTTTTTTTTTTAGCGCTGAAGACGACTTGGCGGAGGTCCTCGTTGAAATATTTGCTTGTTTTTCGTCTTCATGTTTTGCCACTGCCTGACAAAATCCTCGTTTTCTCACCTTTTTGATTTATTTTTCATTTATTTCCTTTCCTCTCTTTGTTTCCATGCGTCATGTATTGCCAGTGTGGTCTTAGAATGTATTTATAACCTCTTTCTGTTTGAAGGGAGAAACCATCTCCCTCTCTTTCTTTCTCTGTTTCTCTTTCGTTAACTTTTCTCTTTATGTTTATTTTACAGATTCCCTTTGTTTACGGCTGTTTATCGAATTTGCCATCGTGAAATTCCGCCGCAGGCCCTTATTGATTGTATTCGTGAACACCCAGAACATATGTAGAGGAAGAAAACTGGTTAATTTAGTAAATTTGTTGCTCATCCTGTTTTTAGATTTATTTCTAAGGCTCATGGCAGAACTTGTTTTAAACATGGCAATGCCAGCATAACATTTTTGTGGTATATTGTTAATTTAAATGGATTTTGAGAAAATCCTGTGAGCTTTTTATGTTTTATATTGTTGACAAATGCGGGTTTGCTAAAAAAAAAAATGTTTTCTTAAAATTTCCCGAAAAATTGAATTAACAGGATAAGTTGTAAATGGCTCAAGTCTGATTCATTGTGGATACGGGTAATATCGTAAAGGATAAATTGGAAGGGATGATAAATTTAATTCGCAAGCAAAACTAATTGTTTCTGTTGTCGATGTTTGGTCTTACTTTCAGAACTGATTTGTTTTATTTTATTTGTTTTTTCTTGCTCTTTTCTTCTTATCAGTTGGTTTTCTTCCAGGAAATCAAATTTTTGTCTTGAGTTCAGTACTTACTATAATAGGGTAACTCAACTGGATTTATTATTTAGTTTTCTCTGTACGTGCTAACCTCCCCCCCCCCTCCCCCTTCAAATGCTTTTGGGTGAGAAAGTAGCAGTTTTTTACGTTTTACAGTGGAGGCTATTTTTTTTTCTCAGACTGACATATATTTTTTATTTTTTACTCAACCTGATCTGAACTAAATTTGTTGAAACATTTTTCTTTTGCGCTTTCTTTACCCCTTTCCTCCTCAGCCTGACCTTGGTAAAACTTCGAAAGTGAAATGTATTTTAACGCTATAATAGCGTATCAAATTTTTCGTTAATTTCGCTTTACTATTTCTATTTAAAATTTGTGTGCACTGGATGCTATTAAATAGCGGTAATATGATTAATTTCTGTGATTAAACCTATGTCTGGGCCACACTGTAGTTATACTTATCGATAAAAACAAAACTATGCACAGCTTCAGAGCGAAAAATCTGCTTAGTTCGTTAATCCGAGGAAGATACAAAGCACATGTTTTTTCTTTATTTTTAATTTTTAATTAGGAAAAAATTAAGCTTAATTTCTCATATTTCCTACTCTATGTGTGATGGATCTGACTGAAGATAGTGAAACATACTGTTATTAACAATCAGCATTGATTTAAAATTTAAAAATAAAGTCACAATATTTGAATTATCTGCTTCTCTTTAGAAGGACTTCAAGTTCCCCCATTCCCCCCCCCCCCCAAGTGCATTTTTTCGAAGAATATCTTTATAATATGGTTATTAAAGTTTTTTTTTAATCAGGGAGCTTAGTACAATATTTTTTCTCTTACGTATGATGATTGTGACGAGAGACGGAAACCTACATAATGCTTGGAAACAAGTTGCCGTTGATGGTGACTTTTCAAACCAAGCTCACGCTATTTTATTTTACTAGTTCTACGGCGTGTCTTTGACATTAAAATTATCAAAGAACACGAATCATTCCCCCTCCCCCTACCTCCTCCAAAAATAATGTTGTTTGATCGTCAAAAGGACCTTAGCATAAGCTCTCATATGTCAAACAGACCAGACCGTCTGTCTCAGACTAAAAAACACACTAATATCATATGTTGATATATATTCAGAGGAGAGAATTACACTAGATATTATCATAAAAAAAGTTTGAAATTCAATTTTTTTTTTTTTTTTTTTTTAATACACCTATAATGCTACAAGCCATCCCTATTGCACTAAATCATTGTAACTAACTTAGATTTTGATTTGATCTTCCTATCAAATTCGTTAGTATTGAAAGCTTATGCGATAAAATGTATCGGATTTTAAGAATTTTTTCTCGTGAAGCTAATAAAAGGGTATGACTGGTTCTTATCGACAGGTGTGACTGTATTGTGGCTCGGGTATTAAATTTATACTGTTTTTTTTTTAAGTGTACACTCAATTGTGAATAGGCCAGTACCTTGATTTTTAGTCTAATAATTTTACCTTTAAGCAATTAATTAAGAACTGTTTTTTGGCTATTGAATAGCTCATTTTCATGATTGTGTATTTAAGTTGTGTGCTAAATCAAAACCGTTGACTATTGTGTCAATTAAATCAGTTGAGGTTAATTGTATGTGCTGCAGCCATTTTTGTTTCTCATAAATATTCTGGTTCTGTCAAGGCTTTAGAATTTAGTTGTTTTGTTCTTGTAGTATGATTGTTTTACACTAGGAATAAAATTTTTGCTGAAGTTTTAATTTTGTTCTCTTTTTAGTTTTGTCTATGTTGAGGTTAAATTAGTGGCAATTAATGTCCCAGTTGCATAGGGTTCAGTTGCATGAGGGTTTAGATGTACATGGGGTTCAATTGCATGGGAGTTCAGCTGCACGGTAGTTATTCTGCACGAGAAATCACTTAAATGATGGTTCAGATAAATGGGTTCAGTTGCACGAGGGTTCATTTATACGAGAAATATTGCACTGGGGTTCAATTGCACGGGTGTACAACTGTGCGGAGGTTTAGTTACAAGAGGGTTCAGTTGCACGGGGGTTCAGTTGTGCGGGGATTCAGTTGCAATCGAACCCTTTGAAGAGCATGGAGGAAAGAGTTGAAACATTCAAGTTTTGACTGTGAAAGAAAATTAATTTTGCCATATCCTTTGTTTATTCGATCAGGTCCCATTTTCATAGTAATGAATCCCAAAGGAACATTAGTTGCGTAATACTTAATTAGCATCTTCGTCTAAGCTTGAATTCCTCGATTGGGAATATATTTTTTTGCTATCTAGATTCTAAACATATTATATATATTTTTTGGTAAAAATCATAAAAAAAGCAAGTTAAGAAACATTTCCTAAATAATGATAATTCCGTTAAATATCAAAAAATAGATTTCAGGGATGATAATTTTTAAATACCATATAAATTTTAGAATTATTTAGTCACCAAAGATTATAAAATGAGATTTGATTTGTTTGGTGATTATACGAAACAAACTGGGAATTTAATCATAAAATTAGAATTTAATCATAAAATTAGAATTGGGCGATAATTGGATATATCGATATTTTGAATCAGTTTTTCTCAGATTAACCTTTTTTTTACCAAAGTTTAATAACAAAAGTTGTAAATGAAGAGTATTCTGCATTAATTTTTTTCCAACTTCGTATAATATAAAAAGGAATAATAAATAGAAATTCGATTACATAAATGAATATAAAAAAAACAAGGTTTGGAATTACTCGGTCTCAGGACAAAGAAAAATAAACTGCTGGTTGTTTTTGGCTATTAAAAACAGCGGTATGTTAATGTTTTCCCTTAGGGTAGGTTCCATTTTTTACCGATTAACTGACCGGTCCTGGAAAACAGTCCTATATCGAAGGGGTTTAGGGGGCAGGGACAATAATCTTCAGGCAACTTTGTATAGGTATCTGTGACAATCCATATTATGAGACTGGAGTGAATCAGTTTTTCTTGGGGATATAGACTCTACAGAAAACCTGCAGAGCCGGGATCGCGTCTACTTGAACTTCATCATGTGAAATCCAAAAAATTACTTGATTCTGTTGTGACTGAATCACAGGGACTGTAAAGGTACTTGCATCTAAAAATTAGTCCCAAATCTAAAAATTCACACTTGGCTTGTATCAAACAATTAGAGCCTAAACATTTTCAATGAACTAAAAGTTATGTTCTGGTCTTTAGAAGGCACAGGATCGTGGGCCGTACTCCTTTTATTTTCTGTTTGTCTTGAGTTTGACTGGGTTACTTACTGAAAACTTCTGAACTCAGAAATTTATTGTTACTTCTGTTCGTTTTGTGTTTCATTTATTTATTGATGGTTGTTTGTGGAAGTTTTATGCTTCAAATATTATTTCACTATATCTTGCTCATCTTTGGTTTAGTGTAGCTCTTTACTTTTCTTTGGAAAGCTTCTTTTGTGGAAAGGTTTTTTAAAAATTAACACCTTAACGAATCCCCCTCTCTCGTCCATTATACAATTTTTTAGCTTGTATCGGCAAACTGTTCAGATTTGATTGGGCTGTCTAGCCATAACTTGTATTGGTTGGATAAGAGGTTCGAAGAAAGCACAGGGAACTCAAAGACTAAATCAACTTTTCCGTAGATCTAAGATAATATCATTTAACTTGTACCGTTTTGTGCCGGAGACATAGGTTTTTAATGTTTCTGGTACTTGCATCATCATATAGTGGGATTTTTGTTTTTTCGGTTATAAGGAGCTTTAAATATTTTTATCAGGAAATTAACAAAGAATGTTCTTGTACACCTGTTCAGAACATGCTAAAAATCAGTTCAAATTATGTTCTGGTCTTTAGAAGGCACAGGGGCGTCAGCACTACTCCTTTTATATTCTGTTCGCTTGAGTTTGACTGGGTTATTTATTACAAACTTCTGAACTCAGAATATTATTGTTACGTCTGTTCGTTTTATTTATTGATGGTGATTTGTGGAAGTTTTATGCTTCAAATATTATTTCACTATATCTTGCTCATCTTTGGTTTAATGTAGCTCTTTACTTTTCTTTGGAAAGCTTCTTTTGTGGAAAGTTTTTTTTTTAAATTAACACCTTAATGAATCCCCTTCTCTCGTCCATTATTCAATTTTTTAGCTTGGATCAGCAAACTCTTCAGATTTGATTGTACTATCTAGCCGTAACTTGTAAGCCCGTTTTGTGCCGGAGACATAGGTTTTTAATTTTTCTGGAACTTGCATCATCATAAAGTGGGATTTTTGTTTTTTCGATTATATGGAGCATTAAATATTTTTAATAGGAAATTAACAAAGAATGTTCTTGCACACCTGTTCAGAAGAAACTGAACTGTCTGTCCTGTGCACACCTGTTCAGATGAAGTGCCCCTGGGAAAAAAAAATAATAAAACATGGAGCCGTATGGCCTTTACTATAGGCAACGCCATAGCGTTGCCTCTGATCAAAAGTATTCGAAAGGCAGCCAGCCTCCTTCTAATCACGAGTTTTTTCACCAAATGTGGCATATCAAAATTCTAAGATTGTAATTTTGTTTAAAACATTCCTAAGGTTAAATAACAATGCCTCGACGGTTCACAACCCAAAGCCCCTGTTGCAAGGGATTTAAGCTATGCACGTTGTCTATTGTTGACAACGTGCAGGTTGGCAACACGTGAGGTTTTTCTCAAGAAAAGAGGGCATTTTTGATCCTGGATATTCTAAAATCTTGAAGAATTAGGGTCAAACTTTACAGAATTATCCAGAAGAATCCCGAACACAGCAAAAAAATCCTGTTTCCTTTATTGGTTGTGAAAAGGAAATACCGGATATGTCTAAAAAATGGTTGATTGTATCAACTGCCACAGTGTTAGGGCAACGCTTGGGAGTATCTTCAACTAAATCAAAACCAAGACGACGTACCTGCAATATGTTGAAAACAGCTGAGGTATTAATTAAACTTTCACGGCATGATGAATGGAATGTTGAAAAAGGTTGGAATGCAATCTCTCCCCCTCCCTTGCCCTATTTAGCCACAATCTCTCCAAATACATCTGATTAAAATTCATTATCTAATTTAACAAAGTTCAAAGATTTGCTACACAGATGTTTATTGCTCAACGTTCAGGAAAGCTCTGATCCATTTGGAAGAAGAAGGTTTTTTATGATTTATCTTGACAAGCACTTATATCACGACTTTAAAAAACAAGCAATCAAATAGTTCGTCGTAACAAACTGTAAGTAAGGAGCGACCCGGCTCAATAGTAACCGAAACTCTAAAAAACGGAATTTTGAAACCAATAGATACATCAAAAGAATTAGATTTTAATGTTGATTTCAAATATACAAGTTTCATCAAGTTTAGTTCTAACCATCAAAAGTTACGCGCCTGAGAAAATTTGCCTGATTTTAGAAAAAAGGGGGAAACACCTCCTAAAAGTCATAGAATCTTAGTGAAAATCACTCTTATCAGATTCAGCGTATCAGAGAACCCAACTGTAGAGGTTTCAAGCTCCTATCTGCAAAAATGTGGAATATTGTATTTTTTGCCAGAAGAAAGATCACGGATGCATGTTTATTTGTTTTTTTTTGTTTTGTTTTTTCCCAGGGGTGATCGTATCGACCCAGTGGATCTAGAATATCGTAGGAGGGCTCATTCGAACGGAAATTAGAAGTTCTAGTGCCCCTTTTAATTGACCAAAAAAATGGAGGGCAACTACGAGCCCTCCCACGTTAATTTTTTTCCCAAAGTCATCCGATCAAAATTTTGAGATAGCCATTTTGTTCAGCATGGTCGAAAACATAATAACTATGTATTTTAGGATGAGTTAATCCCCCAAAATCCCAGGGTGGGGGGCTGAAAGTTATGAACTCTACCCAATGTTAGTAGAAAGGCCTCAGGAGGTCCGAACCCCACACCATATATGGGCATAGAGTCATTAGGGGGAACACGTGGTTAATGGGGTCAATGACCTAAATTTCCAAGGTCGATGTTGTTGTTGTTGTAAGTGCACGCTCTCAGCGAATGTCAAGGTCAATGTTGTTGTTGTTGTAAGTGCATGCTCTCATCGAATGTTATGATCCATAAATAGTATTTGTTGTTGTTTTGGTCATGTACATGCTCGAGGCGAATGTCATGGTGTCCAGAAATAGTATTTGTTGTTGTTGCTCGATCCAAATGTTATGAGTTTCCCGGAAACAGTTAGATCACGTGTTTCCTTCCCAGCCAATCAGCGAGTCGGTTACATCCTCCTTCTCAACCAATCAGAAGGCTTGTTACATATAATTTTCCCCATTACATAACAATTCGCCCTTGAGATTTTGTATATAACGGACATGTAATGTGATTAAATTATCGGAAAGTATTTTGACACAATGAAAACAACAATGGATAATATTGATGAATTAGAAGCCTTGACAACTAAAATTTACCATGTAAGTTCCGTTTTAATACATTTTCAAATAAAATTATTTTCCTTGGACATCCTCCAGTATATTCAGCTCAAACGTAAATATATTCCTTTACCCCAACCCCCCCCCCAAACCTTACAAACATCATTATAATCAATGGAAAACATAAAATATATTCTTTTTACTCTCCCGCCATTGTTTTACAATCCCAAATTCTCGCAAAAAGAAATACCATTTTGTTAAATTCCTTCCTTCTATATTTCCAGCTAAAGCGACCATTGACTTCTGTCAATTTTTAATGAAAACGCAGCTCTGGATTTGACATAATGCTCTACGCGAGTTTAAAATTAGCTGACACCGCATGTCATCTGTTTTGAAGTATGCTTCATCAACCGTAAAAATTAACTTTTTATCAGGAAAACGAAAATAAATACAATTTATTCATGACAAAACACCACCTAACCCCCCCCCCTCCCCTGTGTGCACACAATCTTTAAACCACCTTAAAACCATGGATGTAAAGTACGGACGTAGCGCGACTAGCTAAACTAGAACATTTACGGCTGTCAATTTTTTAAGTAAAAAAACACGCGGGTTTTGAAATAAAGCTCTGCGTGAGGTTAAAAATATCTGACACCCATTTTCATATGTGTTTACGAGCGCGGCAGCCAAAGTCAAAAGGAACTGTTTCTCCGTCAAAATTAAATAAATAAAATATGTTCTTTTTACCCTCAAAACCTAACCCTCCCCCACTGTTTTTACAACGGTAATAATTGCGATAGAAATTATTCTTTTTTCGTTAAATTTATACAATTTTAAGCATTCTATATCCTAGCTAAAAGCGACCATTAACTTCTGTCAATTTTTAATGAAAATACCGCTCTGTTTGACATAATGCTCTCCAGCAAGAGGTTAAAATTAGCTGTCACCCTTTTTAAAGCACTTCTTGTAAAAGGTTTCACACATCCATATGGATTGTTCCTCCCGTCAAATTAAAACGGTTTTTCAGACAATTGCAATTTATTAAGCGCAGGCCTATGCAATCTTTATTTGAAGAAGTGAATCGAGTTATTTTCAAATTAAGGTCTAACAATTTTTAAC